>NW_005254371.1:0-281 GCF_000412655.1 Myotis brandtii | reverse complement strand
ATAGGTCAACACTCAACCATTGAGCCATGCTGGCCAGACTATAGTAAGTCTTGATGTTGGGTAATGTCAGTCCTCCAACTTTGTTCTTCTTCATTATTGTGTTGGCTCTTCTGAGTCTTTTGCATCTCCATATGAACTTTAGAATCAGTTTGCCAATATCTGCAAAAATAGCTTGCTGGTGAACCAGGAGATCACAATTTGATTTCCGGTCAGGGCACTGCCCCAGTTTTGGGCTCGATTCCCTGTAGGGGGTGTGCAGGAGGCAGCTGATCAACGATTCT
>NW_005254370.1:0-281 GCF_000412655.1 Myotis brandtii | reverse complement strand
TAGGCTTTTATTATATAGGATATTCTGTCTTCAATATATTTCTACCTCTCAATTTCTATGTCTGTTTGCCTCTCCTTCTTAAATCATTACTAATTCTTAAATAAAATTTTCTTGTTGTTTTAACATCTTTGAATCAAAGCACTGTGTTATTTTACCTGCAATATCTTTTATTGCAATGTATGGTAATATATGTATTTCTATTGTTTTTGTGGGGGTTTTTTTGCATTAAAATAGACCATAGATCTCCTTGAAGGAAAGATAATTTCTTGGTCATATTTTTT
>NW_005254369.1:0-281 GCF_000412655.1 Myotis brandtii | reverse complement strand
GGAGAATTTTGAATATTTCTATGGTTAGAGCAAACAGTAGCCCAACTTAGGATGGCAGGCACATTTTGTTTGGCCTGCATTTTCTGTCTCTCTATTTAATAGCCCAAACTTAAAAATGGGCCATCGCTGGTGTGACTCACTTGCTTGTAGGGTCTGCCCGGGCACTGAAGGGCGAGTCTCAGGTTCAATTCCTGGGTTTCAGGTTTAATCCCGGGTCAGGAGGCAACTGTTGGATGTTTCTTTTTGACATTGATGTTTCCCTCTTTCTCTCCCTCTCCCTT
>NW_005254368.1:0-281 GCF_000412655.1 Myotis brandtii | reverse complement strand
CCTAATGTATGGCCAGTAGAAAAGCCAGAGTCCACATCACAGACCATAATTTTTCAAACTGAGAACAAAGAAAGAAATACTTCTGAGGCAGGGCACCCAGTAGGGCTCATTTAGGAACAATCACAATTACAGTGCAAACGCAGAACTCTGATATTATGGTTCTGCAGTTCATAGGCATAGGTTCAACTTTGGACGGGATTATTGTGGTTTTATCAGGGTAATTTGTGTTCTTTTTAAAATATATATATATTTCTTTGTTGGTTTCAGAGAGGAAGGGAGAA
>NW_005254367.1:0-281 GCF_000412655.1 Myotis brandtii | reverse complement strand
TTATTATATAGGATTTTCTGTAATCCCTTGTTGAGGAGGTTCTTTTTCATCACCATTATCTCACAAGAAACAGTTTGAGACTTTATGAAGAAAGGCAAGAGGCGTCTTCATGAATGGTTCATTTGTCCCTCTATATTCAGTACATCCAGATGCTTATTCAGTACATACAACCTGCCATGTCCTGGGCAGCTGCCAGCTGCAGCAGTGAATGAAACAAACTCCATGCCAGCTCGAAGGTGACAATCTCATGGGGTGTCATACATCTCACAAAAGGCGTGACC
>NW_005254366.1:0-281 GCF_000412655.1 Myotis brandtii | reverse complement strand
GGGGGGGGGGAGGCAGAAATGTAACACTTTACCAAAGAAGATGTATAAATAAGCACACGAATCGATGCTCCATTACTATGATTAGGGAAAAGCAAATTAAAACCAAGATGAGAGTCAACCATACACCCATTGGAATGGCTAAAATAAAGAAGAAAGATAATACCAAATGTAGGTGACATATGGTGCAACCGGAAATCTTACACACTGCTGGTGGGAATGTAAAAATGGCACAACCACTTTGGAAAACAGTTTGGCAATTTCTTCAAAAGTTATGCTTACCA
>NW_005254365.1:0-281 GCF_000412655.1 Myotis brandtii | reverse complement strand
GTTATTCATTGAAGCACTTGAGACCTTGCTCCCCAGCATAAGTTGTCAGTTTGGCTCAAATAAACTCATAAAAAAATTTTTTTAAAAAACATCTATGGCTTCCATCTTGGGCACCTGCTCTCACTCACTCATTCTGAAAGAAGCCAGTTGCCATGTTTCGACCTGCCCTACGAAGAAACCCAGGTATGAAAGAACTGAGGGAGGCCTATGGTCAAGAGCCAATGTTCAACTCAGGCCATGAGCTTGTGAGGAACTAACACCTGTGAATAACCACCTAAATT
>NW_005254364.1:0-281 GCF_000412655.1 Myotis brandtii | reverse complement strand
AGGCACTTGTGGGCTGAGCGGAGAGCCGGGCTCCTGGTTCTGGAAGCACAGCCAGCACAGTGGCTGCTGCGGGGTCCCCAGAGAGCACCCCAGGAGAGCAGACGGGGCCTCGGGTGGATCTCCAGCAGCGCGGGTCCCCACGAACCCGAGTCTTCCCTGTGCAGGTCCCTGCGACCCCGTGTGGTGTGGTGAGGCCGGCAGGACTGCGTGCCTTCGCTTTTCCCCGAGCACACATTTTACATCTTTAGTTGCTTGTGGCACATTTGGTTTAAAATGAGTTG
>NW_005254363.1:0-281 GCF_000412655.1 Myotis brandtii | reverse complement strand
TCTGAAATCAATAAAAATATATTTTAAAAAATTTTTGGAGGAAGAAGTCATGAAGGCAAAAGTGTCTAGAGCCCATGAAAGTCATAACACAGCCCTACTCAAGGTGACCTCTTCCAACAGTTTTTGCTGCTCTGCCACCTGCATCACTGTCAACTTTAGGAACAACCTCAGAAAAGGGGTGGCATTATTATGTCCACTGATAGAGAGGAAAAGAGGAACATAGAAGCTCAATAATTCTCTCAGAGTCTTGAGGTCAGAGGAGCTGCCTGACTGTGGCTAGA
>NW_005254362.1:0-281 GCF_000412655.1 Myotis brandtii | reverse complement strand
TATTAGGGTGAATTTTCTGATTGTGAAGGTGGTATGGTAGGCAAATGGAATGTTCTAAAGGAATAAGGCTTGGTGGCACAGTGTCAACAATTTACTTTCAAATAGTTCAGGGCAACAGAGTTCTTTGTACTTGGACCTTTCTGTAATTTTAAGACTCTTTCTAAAAAAAATCAATCAGTAAGTGGAAAGGTAGAAAAGCCTTGGGCAAACTTTATTTCCCCCATGAGGAAAGATTTTGGAATCAGCATTTAAAATTACTTAAGTCTAGCCCTGGCCAGTTT
>NW_005254361.1:0-281 GCF_000412655.1 Myotis brandtii | reverse complement strand
TGTGTGCGTGTGTGTGTGGTGTGTGTATACACATGTACACTTTCAAAACCACACACGGTTTCTAAACTACAGCCAGTCAGTGGGACATGGATCACAGAGGTTTACCTGCCCTCGCTGTGGGAGGAGACAGACAGGCCTTCCCAGGTTGGGAGGGTCCATGGCTCTCTGGGCTCCGGGAGCCCCTGGAGGACAAGGGCAGGCCCAGTGAGATACTGTGTGCCTCCTGGTGTTCCTCTACCTGGGGGTTGGCTTGCCCCTCTTGACTAAGGGCTGTTTCTGCC
>NW_005254360.1:0-281 GCF_000412655.1 Myotis brandtii | reverse complement strand
AAAAAAATAGTCCTAAAAATAAACTTATATTAACCCTTAAAACAAAATGAGTAAAAAATACATACAGAGAGATAATTGTGAAAAATCTGTCTTAACCATAATTAATATAAATGATATGATAGATGACTACTAATTTACCATGAGTTACAATTCTTCACTCAATTCTGACGTGTGAGTTTTTTCCCCACACGGAGTAATTCTCCAACACTAGCTGATGTCCTAAAATTTAACTCAGTTCTGATACAATCTACCTGGAGATATCATCAGATCCCACAGATTAA
>NW_005254359.1:0-281 GCF_000412655.1 Myotis brandtii | reverse complement strand
GCTCTCTGGAGAGTTCTCTTTTCTTCCTTCCATTCTCTGTGTTCTTTTTTCTTGTCCTCCTCCCTTTTCAAAGGGCATTCCTCTCCGTCTACATGGTGACGGTCTCTTTCTTATTTATGATCCCAGTGAGTCCTGGAGCTTTGGTGCAGTCTGAGACACATGACGTTTATCTAGTCGCCGTTTATACCCAGTTTAATTCTGAAATGGATTTGAGCTAGATTCTCAGTGTAAGTTCAATATAACAGAACCAGAAACACACACACACACACACACACACACAC
>NW_005254358.1:0-281 GCF_000412655.1 Myotis brandtii | reverse complement strand
CCCATCCAATTTGTAGCTCCACCCAACCTGCTTGCAGTGCCTTTTGCATATGAATGGCCTGTCCTTGCTTAGTCTTTAGACTTTGCTGAAATCTCTCAAACAAACAAGCTGCAGCTGGGTCAATGCACCCCACACCTATCACAGCTGGGCCTCACCTGGGCACTTCCAAACCCGATAAACATAGGAGGTATTTGCAGATCTCTCTGTAGCTCCTGCCTGGAGGCCCAAGGCAGTGGCTGACTGTGCACCTCCCTGGAGGCCCCAGAGCCAGTGCACCCAGT
>NW_005254357.1:0-281 GCF_000412655.1 Myotis brandtii | reverse complement strand
ACGCTTGGATGCCAAGCTTCAGAAACATCTAGCCAACAGACCTCCACATGGACACTACCGTTGCTCTGAGAGTCTAGCACTACCTAGCATGTTCCAGTTTGGGAGAGAGGGGAAAAGCTCTGGAAGAGATATCATACTGGCTGATCTCACTTATGTGTTGACATCTTCTTGGTAGCCCATCAAGGCTTGCCTTGCACTAACATCAGCACAGCTCCTCAAATGAGGTCTCCTACTGGTGGCAAAGACAACTGTTCCTCTTGCTTCTCTTTTCTCTGCTCTTC
>NW_005254356.1:0-281 GCF_000412655.1 Myotis brandtii | reverse complement strand
GATTGAGGAGGTTTACTATAGGGAGAGATACAGACCTTAGAATAGAGAGAAAGGCATGTTTTCTGACTAAAAAAATGGGCCCAAGAGAGTGGGAGAGATTGAAGATAAAGGTAAAACATGGAGGGGGCGGGGTGGCATGCAGGAATGACCCATGGAGTAAGATCCTGGAGGAACAGGAAGAATCAGGGGAAGAAAGGGATGGAAGAGTTGGCCTGAGACATAAGAAAAATGCTTCATCTTCTAAAATTATAGCAAAAGAGGTGAGAATTGATGATGAAATG
>NW_005254355.1:0-281 GCF_000412655.1 Myotis brandtii | reverse complement strand
TTCTCAGGGTCCTCGTTCTCTCCAGGGATGAGCCCTTTGCTTCTTTGCCACCTGCCGGCTCTTCCCACACATCATCTCCTTACCCTTCATTAGACCTTTCACTCCTTCGCAAACCAAGGACTCGGGTGTGAGACGCACAGACACTTGTTTGAGTTGGGCCGGAGTGAAAACGCAGGGGACCAGGCTAAGGACACCTGTACTTCAGCCGATTGGCGTGCATTTGCCTTAAAAAGATAAACCCACTGCTTCCTGGGCCATGGAATCAGCTTGCTCACCTCTAG
>NW_005254354.1:0-281 GCF_000412655.1 Myotis brandtii | reverse complement strand
TTAAGCGCAGCCCCGATGGCTAGTCCAATGGCATGGGAGGTTCCTATACCTGAGCAGAGTTTGATATAATCAGAGAGACTGCCACAGCGATGGGGTCTTATAGTTTCTTGACAAGATGGGTTAGCATTTTCATAGGCTAGGTGTTTAATAAAAGCGCTTTCTGTTTCTCCTTCCCCGACTAGTCGTTCAGCCGCGTCAGCTAAGCGGCTGACGAAATCACTATACGGTTCATCAGGGCCCTGGCGAATTTTTGCTAAGGAGGTAGTAGCTGAGCCTTTAAG
>NW_005254353.1:0-281 GCF_000412655.1 Myotis brandtii | reverse complement strand
CTATCCTGATAATTCTAATGTGCAGCCAAGTTTGAGGACACTGTTCTAGAAGGTTTGCTGCATACCTACTATAAAACAAAATGAAAAATATGCAGGTGAAGGTAGAGCTTACCTTGATGCTGTCTTGAGAGACGAGTTTTCTTTAAGAGGCAGCAGAATTCTAGGATCTGGGCTTTGACCCACTTCTGCTCTTAGCTTATGAGTGAACTCTGGCAGTTCCTACCCCTCTGTGAGCCTCAGTTTCTCTTCTCTGCACCCTTCATGATGATAGATGGCCACAC
>NW_005254352.1:0-281 GCF_000412655.1 Myotis brandtii | reverse complement strand
GCGACCCACAGGTTGAGAACCGCTGCTCTAGGGCATGGCCTGACCCCTGTACCTGACCGTATTCACCACTCACAACTAAGCCAACCCACAACACCCACTCCCTGGGGCCTGCTTCCAAAACCCAGGACCTGGAGCTGGAAGTGGCCTGAGATGAGTTAGCACACACACATATTCCAGAAAATGAAACTGAAGCCCAGGCTGGGGCTAGGACTTGTCCAAGGACACACAGTGAATTAGTGGCAGTTAAAACCAGAAACCAGGCTCTCCAAGTCCCCCCACCC
>NW_005254351.1:0-281 GCF_000412655.1 Myotis brandtii | reverse complement strand
AACCAATGTGTTATCTCATCTTGAGTGAAAAAGCCTCCAGCTGACTCAAACCACTAGCCATTTACTTTTCCCAGTTGAGACTTCAGACATTGTGGAGCACAGTTCCATCTGAAACCCAAGAGCATAAAAGCTGGTGGTTTTTCACCACAAATTTTGGAGTGATTTATTATGTCACAATAGAATAATAGGACTGTGGGCATCTGAATTGTGTGGTTGAGGCAGAGCTATATACTCCAAAAATAGAAAAAGAATTGGGGTTCTGGAAAACTATAATAAAAAAA
>NW_005254350.1:0-281 GCF_000412655.1 Myotis brandtii | reverse complement strand
TTCTGATCACATATTATTTTCTGTTTTCAGTGTTTCCATTTTTTTAGTAATTTGCCAAGAAGGAGATGTAAAGCATAATTTTAAAAAGCATACAATACTGAAAAATTGTTTCTCTCTAGACATTAGTTGCACCGATTACTAGTTAACTCTGGCTTTCTCTTCTACATTAAGGAGAACATTGACTGTGAGCCTTTCTTAGTGTCGTGTGTACTTTCTCTGACTTTATAGCACCAGCTTTTGATTTAGCATTTTGGACACGTTTCTGCTGATATATAAAGTAT
>NW_005254349.1:0-281 GCF_000412655.1 Myotis brandtii | reverse complement strand
CCACATCTTTTATATACATATATTTATATACATAAATATACCACATCTTTATCTATTCATATCTATATACCATATATATGTATATAATGTACCTATATGTATATTAATGTATATAATGGAATATTATTCACTCTTTAAAAAGAAGAAAATATTGTAATTTGCAATATGAATGGCATTATGGTAAGTAAAGTCAGTCAGAGAGAGAAAAAAAAATACTGCATACTGTCACTTATATATGGAATGAAAAAAAAAGTCTAACTCATAGAAACAGAGAGTAGAAA
>NW_005254348.1:0-281 GCF_000412655.1 Myotis brandtii | reverse complement strand
AGTGGCTTCCACACATTGTTTTTGTCAGATTTGTGTTATTTTGAGTCTGCTATGTCTTTTTTTTAGGGGTGCCTGCCTGCCGTTCCCATGTCTGTTCTCCACTGTTCCAAGCAGTGTCAGGGCCAGCCATGGGAGTTTTGTGTGTGTGTGCCCCAGCATCTGTGGATTGTATGTCATCGGGTACCCTAGAGGGGTGGAGTGTTTTGGTCCTCGGGTCTGCATGTCGCCGTTGGAAAGTGTGTTGTTGGAGCCATGCATGGCACCGCACCGAGGGTCTGTCT
>NW_005254347.1:0-281 GCF_000412655.1 Myotis brandtii | reverse complement strand
TGATGGTGATTATGAATGCTCTGAATTTTAAGTACAAATTATTGAGAAATTTCAAGTAGTCAAAAAAATAGAAAAGTACACTGACAGTTAATTGGTATATAATAAAGGCAAATATACATGGAAGTTCAGTTTTGGTTTTCATGAAATCCAATTTAATTGCTTCTGTGCAACATTGCTACATCCAAGATATATTGGTAATTTTTTCCAAGTGATTGTGTGACATGAGAAATTCAAGAAGAGAGTAAGATAAAAAGAAACAACCTAAATGAGAACTGTAATCT
>NW_005254346.1:0-281 GCF_000412655.1 Myotis brandtii | reverse complement strand
AACCTTAGATATCCTACAATTTGCTTCAATTAATGTCAAACTTAAAAGATGAATAAAAATCCAGTTAAGGGAGTTCTTTTGGCTCCTGGCTGAGTTAAATCAACTCCATGTTCCACAGTAGGCTAATTCTGTGATGAAGCTACGGCCATAGACTTATTTTTGCCTAAGCCAGATAGCTTTCCCCTGCCCCACTGTCATCCTGAAAATGTGTGCAGTGGTAACAGGAAGAATTTGATAATCAGGTCTGAGTATCCCCATAACTTAAGTGAAATTTAGCACCA
>NW_005254345.1:0-281 GCF_000412655.1 Myotis brandtii | reverse complement strand
GATGCATTGCATTTAGGCCCAAAGTAAGACTTTATTGCTTTGTTCGCTCTTCACAAAAGCTCTGTTGGTCCATGTTCCCAAATGAGGAAACTGAGTCCCAGAGAGGCAATGAGCAGTGTCCCAAGCTAATCAGATGTAGATGGTGACTATGGGACTGCTAAACATAGGGTCTGGGTCTTCTGACTTCTGGTCCTCTTTACATGGTACAGAGTAGGTATATTTTAAATATTGCATTCCAACATATAAAACAGAAGAGGAATCTGTTGGGTTTCCTTGTTATT
>NW_005254344.1:0-281 GCF_000412655.1 Myotis brandtii | reverse complement strand
CCCTGCAAAAGACCAGACATTAATTCAAAACCACATTTAAAAAAAAAGAACACCAGCAAATATGGTTATAAAAAAATAAAATGTTAATTTAATGCATATTTCTGTTATTTCCTTGTCTTAACTGATTTAAAAAAAGCATTACTATATACTTGAAATGAACAATCTGGAAGTTAAATTTTAAAAAAAAAATAATTTATAATAGAATGGGTGTGAGCATGCCATTAATCTTCCAAATTCATCTTACAGTTCTAATGCAACTTTCTTTCCTTCCAATTTCAAAA
>NW_005254343.1:0-281 GCF_000412655.1 Myotis brandtii | reverse complement strand
AGTTCTTTGATTTTCCCCCAAACTATACCCTTACATGAGGCCTACTTCAGGCAGAGACACTAATCCAGCCCTGAGGTAGAATAATTCCTCTCAGCACCCTTCTTTGATGTGTAGCTGATATGGAACTGAATGCCAACATATGTTTGTACAAATATACTGGTGAATGTAAGCAGCCTACTGCTAATTACTACACTCTGAACCTCATGTGAAGTTTAAATGATGCCTCAGGAATTTAAATCCATTGGGGGTGACATGGGTTAATAAAATTATATAGGTTTCAG
>NW_005254342.1:0-281 GCF_000412655.1 Myotis brandtii | reverse complement strand
CCAGCTTCATTCCATATGCATGCTCCTAATCTCCTCTTTCTCTCTCTTCTCTTCAATAATATTGGTATTATTTTCTTAAAAGTACCCTGTTCTCCTATATGACTCTTTTACAGCTATTGTTGATGATTTTTTTTTGACTTTTTTCCCTTTTCTAAATTTCTTTCCCTCCCTTCAGAGGAGTAAAATCATTAAGTGCTGCTCATTCTGTACATCTGTACAAGAGTCAGTAACTGAAGGAAGTTTTTGTGCATGCATAGAAACTCAGCTCTGTCTTTCCAAAC
>NW_005254341.1:0-281 GCF_000412655.1 Myotis brandtii | reverse complement strand
AGTGGGTGTAAGTGGTGGCTCTGGCACCAGCTTCAGTGCTTGCAGGACCTGTTCTGGCAGTGGGTGTTAGTGGGGTGTCACCGGCAGCGGGTGTGAGAGGAAGCTTGCAGCCCCAATGTCCCCTGAGGAGCAGGGGGAGGTGAAGAAACCCTAAGGGGCGATTGGAGCCGGTGCTGATATCAGGTGCGAATGCCCGGCAGTACCATGGTGTAAGGGCCCAAAGAATTTTCAGTAACCACCAGAGGTTCAGGCTCACAACGATGACAGCAACCAGTGCCCCA
>NW_005254340.1:0-281 GCF_000412655.1 Myotis brandtii | reverse complement strand
CTAGCCCTTCCACCCCCCAGTCCAGGGCGTGGGATTCCAGCTGGGCCCTCTCACCAGGGGCTTAGACCGCGAGGCAGTGCTCACCTTCAAGATGGAACTCCTCTCAGACCGTGGAGACCAGGCCACGAGGCTCCGGCCAGCCCAGGATTCTGTGTCTCCTGCTGCTTCCAGGGATGTTTTTTTTGCTCCTAATACTTTCAGGAAGTTGCACTCTGGGTTCAGAGGATCCATACAAGCCCCAACACCATGGGTGGGAGCTTTGGACCGATTAGCTGTGACCA
>NW_005254339.1:0-281 GCF_000412655.1 Myotis brandtii | reverse complement strand
TCTCTCTCTCTCTCTCTCTCGCAGCCTTTAAGATTCTGTTTGTGTCGTTATTGTTTGCCATTATAATTACAATGTGTCTTGGTATAGGTCTTATTGGGTGCATCTTGTTTGGCACTGTCTGTGCTTGTGTGACTTTTTCTTCCCAAGATGAGGAAGTTCTTGTCATTATTTCTTCTAATAGGTTTCCTATTTCTTGTTCCTCATCTTGACCTTCTGACACCATTATTATACATATGTTACTTTGTTTCATGTTGTCCCCCATCTCCCTTAGGATATCCACC
>NW_005254338.1:0-281 GCF_000412655.1 Myotis brandtii | reverse complement strand
TGTAAATTTCATGTTGTTATCCATCATTAAATTGTTTTCATATGTGTTCTATACCCTGTGTTAAGCATTAAGTAAGAAGTGATATAGCAATCTCTCCTACATTATAAGCAAAGTCCAATAATGTTTATTTCATCAAGATACTACATTAATATCAGCCAAGCTTAATAAATAAATATCTCAGGTAAAATTACTAAAGATTATAAAACCATGGCAATCTTTGAATACTTCACTGCGCTAACTTGGTAGATCTGGGACTCTGACATTTGCATAGACTGGGACTG
>NW_005254337.1:0-281 GCF_000412655.1 Myotis brandtii | reverse complement strand
TCTCTCTATGACCCCAGGGCACCTCTGGCCTGGATTCCGGTGCCCTGATGGCCTTCTGCTACCCACAGCTCCCCGGGAGGAACTGCCAGCGTCTCTACAGAGAAGGTGATGTGCCCACAACTCTGTCTATTGTATATGTTGGCTCTTGTGCAGGTAAAATCGGTCCAGGGGAGACAAAGCGTGGCCTCGCTTCTCCCTGCTGTGTAAGAAGGGCAAGCGATTCAACCTTCCTGGGCCTTTTTTTCCTCTTCTGATAAAAAGGGACAAAAATAACACTTCTC
>NW_005254336.1:0-281 GCF_000412655.1 Myotis brandtii | reverse complement strand
TGGCTCTGTGTCAGGCACTATGCCAAGTGTCAAGGATAAAAAAAAAAAAAGGAAGAAAGAAAGGCATCGTTTTTCCCTCAAAGAGTCTATATTTCACTGCCACTATGCTAGTTCATGTCTCTGTCACCTCAGGCCTAGATTATGACCATTCCTGGGTCTTCCTGCCTTCAGTTTTCCCCTACCTTCTGAACATATCATGTCTGAAATCCCCCATCTGTTTTTATCTTGCCACTCCTCTTACGCAGGTGATTTTAATGGCTGCTCCATATAATGCCTAAACT
>NW_005254335.1:0-281 GCF_000412655.1 Myotis brandtii | reverse complement strand
ATACAAGCACAAACAGAACAAAATGGAGCAGATTTTGTCAACTGCTGTCTCTGGAAATTCGTCATAAAATGTGTTACCGGGGTAAAGTCATAAATGCCATGATTTACCAATTTCACTTATACAGCAGGATAACTTAAGTTCATGCTTCAAGCTAGTTTGAGAGTCTCAGCTTCCTCACAATCAAATTAAAATGCTACCTTTTCCTACAGTGGATATTCATGGCTATGAAACCCACTGCTGAACTTAAACTTCTATCAATAACAATTCTGCTGTTTTCACTG
>NW_005254334.1:0-281 GCF_000412655.1 Myotis brandtii | reverse complement strand
ACTAATCAATTTTATGGAAATATAAATTAGGAAACTTTTCAATAATTGTTGAAGGATAATCCATATACAGTCTTTTAACTTTTAAAGCAGAAATTCTAATGTCTATTGTGTATGTTTTAAACAAAATTACATGACTGGCAACACACCTGGATAATGAGGTGAGTTCTAGAACAGCATTCTAAAATAAACAAACAAAAAACAACAAATAATCAACCCTCTTCCCCAAAGTATGTTTGATTCCTTACTCTACTCAAATGGAGCAATGAAGCAGAAATTCTCTT
>NW_005254333.1:0-281 GCF_000412655.1 Myotis brandtii | reverse complement strand
ATTTAAAGGGCCGGAAGGTTGAGAACCACTGGCCTAAGGGGACATCCAAGACCCCTCGAGGATGAGAAGCCACCAACATCAGAGGTAAACAGCTTTCCCAAGACACTGAGAAGATCTGAACTTAAGAAACCATTTATTTTGTTGTCTTAACCTGACTAATACCATTAGTCATAATAGTTATACTTGTTCTTTGGGTTTTTCTCAAAACTTGTTCTTATATAACCCAACTGTTAATGATTGCTGAAGGTGTATCAGATAACTTTTGTAATACCCATAATACT
>NW_005254332.1:0-281 GCF_000412655.1 Myotis brandtii | reverse complement strand
TCAAGTCTTAGGGGCTTAGTCACTCTCAGTCCACTGACAGTTTCTAAATGGAGAGTGAGGAGCGCCCAGTCAATCAGGGACCTAGGCTCCTTCAATCATGTGGCTCTGCATTTTTCCTGGGCCTTGAAGTTATTCACTAGGTTCAGCCAGTGGATGAAGAATTGTGTGAATGATTTATGGGCCTGGTTTTGAGGTGACACACATCACTAATGCCCCCATTTCATTGGCCAGAACTCAGTCATATGAACACTTATAACTATAACAGAGTCTGGGAAATGCAG
>NW_005254331.1:0-281 GCF_000412655.1 Myotis brandtii | reverse complement strand
CAGATCACTCCTAACTGCCTCCCAGCTCTGCCTTTATCCCACTGTGCACCAGGGAGACCCTTCCAGAACCAGGGAGCCTCCCTGCTGCCAGCCACCTGGCGCCAGCCCACCACCTGCCTACCCTGCTCCTCCCTCGGCCCAGTCTCTGCACACCTTGCTTCTCTACTTCGTGCAAATCTTAATATTGCTTCTCGGTGAGGCCTTCCCTTAACACCCCGCCTAAGATTTCAATCCCTACCTCTATCTACTTTTATTTTATACCTATCCTCCTACTGTCCCCA
>NW_005254330.1:0-281 GCF_000412655.1 Myotis brandtii | reverse complement strand
TATATATACTAATACATATATATTCAGTTATCAGTCCAGAATTCTAAAATTTTTTTTACAGTTACATCAGTGTTTGCATCATATATTTTGAAGCTCTGTTATTAGGTTTATAAATGTTTAGGATTATGTCTTCTTGATATAGTGACCCCTTTATCATTGTGGAATTACCTTTTTTTTTTTTAATCCCTAGTCATTTTCTCTGCTTTAACATATACTTTGTCTAATATAGCTGCACTAGCTCTCTTTAGGTTAATATTAACAAGGCTTATCATTCTCCAACC
>NW_005254329.1:0-281 GCF_000412655.1 Myotis brandtii | reverse complement strand
TATATATATCACTAATTTTTAAGGATTATTATTAAAATATAGTTTTGATTCAAATTCCATATAGGGTAACCATAAATTGATGATTTTTGCTGTGCCCATTAAGAAGAAAAATTAATTTTATTTGAAAATGCAGACTGAAACATGGGAAGGCATACATATCGATGCAGTCATGAAGAAAGAAGCCTACATTGTCAGTGCTGGCATGCGGTCAATACCAAACGGAGCTAAATCCAAGAGTTCCTTTTCAAATTAAAAGGGAAATTGCTGGGGTCCAACCCCAG
>NW_005254328.1:0-281 GCF_000412655.1 Myotis brandtii | reverse complement strand
TCACATAAATATGTCAATTAATCCTCAAATCCACACAATGATAGAATAACAGTGCAGTTAGGTATGATTCCAAGGAAAGAAATAAGAGGCTTAAAGGAGATTTACATTTCTCAAATCAGACAGCAACCATCTACATGAAATTTTGAAGGCCTATTGTGAATCAGATCCTCTTCCTCCAGCTGTTGATCCATGAAAAGATCTCTACCCTCAAAAAGTGTCTGTGAGAAAACATAAAAATCAATAAACTAATATCCTATATAATAAAGAGGTAATATGCAAAT
>NW_005254327.1:0-281 GCF_000412655.1 Myotis brandtii | reverse complement strand
AGGGGCTGGCATGTGGCTTGCTGACCTCGTCACCGGGCAGTTTGCATATGGCACCTCAGGCCATGAAGATGGTCAGAGATTGGAGTCAACCGAATGCCCACCTTCACCCTGTCTGTGCCCACTTCACCCCGTCTGTGCCCACTTCACCCCGTCCGTGCCCATCTTCACACTGTCCATGCCCACTTCACCCCGTCCGTGCCCACCTTCACACTGTCCGTGCCCACCTTCACCCCGTCCATGCCCACTTCACCCCGTCCGTGCCCACTTCACCCCGTCCGTGC
>NW_005254326.1:0-281 GCF_000412655.1 Myotis brandtii | reverse complement strand
AGAAAGAAAGGCATATCAAATTTATAAAACTAAGTATAAAATAAATTATATAAAAATAATTTCTATTCCTAAAATGGTTCTTCATCTGGCCTTACTATTTTGTCTCATTTCCCCCTCCTTCGGCTGTGAGAGTCTACCTCTTCTGATGTTATTTCCAGTATGACAATCATTGGAAAACATATAAAAATAAAAACATTAAGCAAAGGGGGAAAATAAGGCTGGAAGGAGACTCTGGGGCAATGGGTGTATGATGTAGTGTGCAGGTGATGTTTTGTTGAGCT
>NW_005254325.1:0-281 GCF_000412655.1 Myotis brandtii | reverse complement strand
AAGCCTGAAAATCTACTATCCATTGAAACTCAACTAATCTGAAATCTAGAGAGAAGACAAATTGGAGCCAAAAATAACAGAAAACTGAACTGAAAAAGAAAAGCCATAAGCTTCTTCTCGCTCCTGACATTATAATTTCCAGTTGTCACATTTTAATGCCCTAGACACCAAATAAACTCGAAACTGGTTTTCCCAGCAGCTATTAGTGAAACCCCTCCCAGCAAACAGTTTGAAAAGTGATTTCCATGGAAAAATGAAACATGGAAAGTAGTCGATCTTAT
>NW_005254324.1:0-281 GCF_000412655.1 Myotis brandtii | reverse complement strand
TGCTTTAATCAGGCTTCAGTTTATGCGTCATTCCTTAGAGATCCCTTTCCTGATTGAACTCTCCTTACCCTTCAGTTCTCTGGAGTTAACTTCCTTATAGTACTTGAGAGTTGACTGTTACTTATCTGTTTAGCTGTTTATTTGCTGTCTCTCCCACGGGACAGTAAGGCTCCACATACACAAAGGTTATCTTCTCCCCCCTGTCCCCAGTACTATATATCCCAGTTTAGTAGAGTTGACCACATTTTCAGCACACATTAAATATTTGCTGACTGATGTAT
>NW_005254323.1:0-281 GCF_000412655.1 Myotis brandtii | reverse complement strand
ACAAACACGTTGAAAGTGGAGTCTCTGTCGTAGCTGATGACCCAAAAGGTAGGGAGAGAAAGAAGAGTATAAGTAACGTTTCCCTTCGTGAAACCCAGCTGTGAACATGTACCCGCGGACGGAGTGAGGCCACTGCCAAGCAAAAAGCCTGCAGAGGAGTTACTGACATGGGAACTGTTCGTACAGGGCTGGAATTTTTTAAATTTCTGTGAATACTGCCAGCAAGTCTAGTTAGATAGCATCAGCATAACCGCCCCCCCCCCATATATACAATATATATG
>NW_005254322.1:0-281 GCF_000412655.1 Myotis brandtii | reverse complement strand
TATTTGGAAGGTAACAATATGGCTGCTCTCTCTGTCTCTCCTATAGTTTTTAACTTGGGGGTGAAAATGTGGTTGTAGCACGTTTCTATTACTTGAATTTTTATCTTTAATTTTCTGAATTGCAAGAATAAGGCAACCACAAAATCATGAAAAGCATTAAGAAAACTTCAAAAATGTGAATTAAAATTCAATTTCGAAATATGGAAGAATCTAAAGCATGAGACAAGCTTGCCTGCACAAAACTGGTTATTTAAATTCCACAAAAAGAAAAGGAATATCAC
>NW_005254321.1:0-281 GCF_000412655.1 Myotis brandtii | reverse complement strand
GTTTTTAAGGAAAAGTGTCTTAACTATATGCCCCCACTGGAATCTCCCTCCTAGGAATTTCTCCCATAGAAGTTTATCCTTAAAAACTATATATATTATGGCTTCAATCCAAGATGGAAGCATAGGAAGACCCTGAACTCACCTTCTCCCAAGAACACATGGAATTTACACCTACAGACAGCAATTACTCCTGAAGAACTGAGGGCCGACTACATAGCTTCTATGTTATCGAAGTGAGAGGAGGGAGGGAGGGAAGGAGGGAGAGAAAGAGAGAGAGAGAG
>NW_005254320.1:0-281 GCF_000412655.1 Myotis brandtii | reverse complement strand
CCTGCAGGCCCGTCAGTGGGTAGAGCAGGGGTCAGAACGGAACCTGGGCCTCCCTGGAACCTGGGCCTCCCTGCACTGCAGAGCAGGGGTGGGGCCCCGAGGTGGAGGAGAGAGGAAAGCCTAGCTCTCAGCAAAACAGGTGAGAGATGCGGCCAAGCCCGGGGCACCGGCCCCAGCGCAGGAAGTGGAAGGACATGCCACGCTACACTCAGAGAGGGGCAGTGTGGTGGGAACGCGTGGTCTGAGGGACAGGGCAGCTCATTTGCAGAGCAGTCACTGAG
>NW_005254319.1:0-281 GCF_000412655.1 Myotis brandtii | reverse complement strand
ACCACCCCAATTGGCCCGCAGCCCCTTCCCCCAGCCGGCTCTGCCCCAGATCGCCCCTCCTACCCCAACAGGGGGCAGGGCAAGCCAGCCAACCTTCTGTAGGCCCTCCTCTCGCCTGGCCCCACCCCAGATCGGCCCTCCACCCCAATCAGGGATAGGGCTGGCTGGCCAACCACCCATGGGCCCCTCCCCCAGGCCGCTGGTCCCAGATTGGCCCCCACCTCATTTGGGGGCAGGGCTGGCTGGTCCACTGCCCACAGCCCCTCCCCATGGCTGGCCCC
>NW_005254318.1:0-281 GCF_000412655.1 Myotis brandtii | reverse complement strand
TTTTTTTACAGATAAATGTGTGAAATCAACTTGATCATTAAAAAAATACTAACTTTGAAGACCAATTAAGCCACATGTTATTCCAAAGTATTTGTTCAGTTCTTCTCATGAGTGGATTATATTACACAATAAGAAAAAAGTATAGTTATGAATTCTTTTAATTTTGCCAATTATAAAATTTGTGAAAATTTGTTTTTCCTCTCTATTATGTAAGTGGCCTCTGATTTTTACCACTTGGTTTGCAAAGCCTATATTTACTTTGACTACATATGAAAAAAAAA
>NW_005254317.1:0-281 GCF_000412655.1 Myotis brandtii | reverse complement strand
GGATTAGTTGTTAAGCAGGCATTTTCCATTTGACATGTGGTAGCTTTTGGTAGATTTGTATTTCCAGCAAACCAACTTATACAGCCCCAGAAGAAAAAGAGATCCCCCTTTGCTTGAAAAATCTAGTAGGCGTTCTAAACACACACGGAGTCTATGAGTGGTACGAGCCACACTAAAATCAAATGATCAAAGAGAGATGGAGTAGTGATTCCCCCAAACAAAATCAGGGCATTATTTTCAGAACAAATAATAGATGTGGAACTGACAAAAAAAAAAAAAAA
>NW_005254316.1:0-281 GCF_000412655.1 Myotis brandtii | reverse complement strand
GGCCGGAGCCCATCAAGACCAGGAGCAGTGTTTTGCCGCAATGTTGACAATTTCTTTGCCACCATAGATGGATTAAATGCGATCTGAGAGAGTCCCACTGTTTTGATTTGGTCACTGACACAGGTCGCACCACTCCAGAGTGTGGTGACGGAACCGAACTGCTTGATTAGGGCATCGGCGGTCTCTTTGGGGCCAGCTGTGAGACCGTTTTCAGTCATAAGCGGGGGAATGCCATGCTTAACTTTTCTAAAGTTGTTTACACTTTTGTAAAGAAGCTTCCG
>NW_005254315.1:0-281 GCF_000412655.1 Myotis brandtii | reverse complement strand
AGAGAGAAACATCAGTTGGCTGCCTCCTACATGTGCCCCAACCAGGACTGGGGACTGAGTCTGCAACCCTGGTATGTGCCCTTGACCAGAATTGAACCCGGGACTGTTCAGTCCACTAGCTGACGCTCTATCCACTGAGCCAAACCCAATAGGGTGGAAAGAACTCTTTTTTAAACTTTGGCACAATCTTATCATCATAACACAATAATATTGAGGTGTAGTTTTTCTTCAAACTTCCCTGCTAGTCTCCATGTGTTTTTTGTGTATTTTTAAAATTATAT
>NW_005254314.1:0-281 GCF_000412655.1 Myotis brandtii | reverse complement strand
AAAAAAAATAAAGGCAAAAAGTAGGCTTATTGAATCTTTTCAGAACTGCAAAGTAGGACTGCCTTCATTCTTCAGGCAAGGTGGTACATTGATTCTATCTCAATATAAAAATATCAGAGCATCAAGATGATAGAGAATGGCCAAATGTTTTCAACTCCCTTAATTCCTTGTCGGACAGAGCCCTTGAATGCTGTAGAGCTGCCTGAAGCTAAGAGGCTTCATCTGCTGTGGCCCAGAGCTGGAGTGGCTCACTGGGCTTGGCGATCCGATGACAAAATGCA
>NW_005254313.1:0-281 GCF_000412655.1 Myotis brandtii | reverse complement strand
GCCACAGTGCACGTCATAGCGACAGGTCATTCTGGTCATTCATGTCATTCCAGTCTTTCCAGTCGCTTGGCTTTTATATATATAGATTTCCAATGCTTTACTTCCTTACCTATGACTATTTTGTAGCTACCAATTTATGCTTCTTAGTCCCTTCATCTCTTTTACTAATTTCCCCAACCCTCCCCTCTCCTCTGGAAATCATCAGTTCCCTCTCTGTATCTAAAAGTCTGTTTCTATTTTGTTTGTTTATTTTGCAAGTGAAATCATATGGTACTTGTCTT
>NW_005254312.1:0-281 GCF_000412655.1 Myotis brandtii | reverse complement strand
ATCCTCTCCATTAAATATTTTCAGTTTTCTTCCCAGGGACAATATAGCATCGTACTTCCCTATACCCTTGAGGTGATATGTGGCCATGAATGCACATTGGCCAAGGAAATGTGAGCATAAATGACATGTGGCACTCTTGGGAAGAAGCCTTGGTGCCAGGGTGAGACTCACCACTTCTTTTTGCCCTTTGCTATGGGGAAGTACTGCTTGCTCTATGAGCCTGGATCCAAGAGTAAGGATGATGCTAAGCAGAGCCCACATCGGGCCTCAGTGGGTATTTC
>NW_005254311.1:0-281 GCF_000412655.1 Myotis brandtii | reverse complement strand
TGGCATGAGGGTCAATTTGCATATTACCTATTTATTACATAGCATGCTTCTTTTTCAAAACTGCTTTTGCTGCACCTCATAGGTTTTGTTTGTTGTGTTTCCATTTGCCTCACAATCCTTTTTGTGTTTTCCTTTTGGTTTGTTCTCTGACCCTGGTTGTTTAGGAACATGTTGTATAATATCCACATTTTAGTGAATTTTCCAGTTTTCCTTTTGCAATTGATTTCTAATTTCACTGTGGCCAGAAAGATGTTTGGTTTGATTCTGATCTTCTTAGATTT
>NW_005254310.1:0-281 GCF_000412655.1 Myotis brandtii | reverse complement strand
AGCATCTTTATGGCCTGCGGCAGTATTCAAGGCCCTTGAAGGCATGTCTAAGAGATCTCTGCTTATGGTTCCCAACAGGACCTCATCCAGTTTCCTCAGGATCACCAGTGTGCCTTTTCTTTTCTTTTTCTTTTTTTTTTGTACTAACCTCCAATTTTTGTCTTCCAGGCTTGAGCATGAGCTAATGCTTCCTTCCAGGCTCTTTGATCCCCTCCCCTAAGTAGCTGGCCCTCACCCTGAAGGACCACCAGGGGCCCTCTGCCAGAGGGGGGAGCAGCATT
>NW_005254309.1:0-281 GCF_000412655.1 Myotis brandtii | reverse complement strand
TTGCAATGAAAGAATATGTAATATTTCCAAGCCTTTTGTATCACAGTGGTTGGTTTTTGGACCAGCAAGATCACCAGGCAAGTTGTTTGCAATTTTCAGGCAACACCACCCCAGAGGAATCACAAACTCTGAAAATGTGTACACGCAAAGTGTTTTAACAAGCCCTCCTGCTGATTGTGACACAAGCTAAAGTTTAAGAATGACTTCTGGGGAAGATTTTAGCTGGCTTACAAATCAGGGAGGGAAAAAGCAGTTTGAAATGGGGAGGGGATATATTATGA
>NW_005254308.1:0-281 GCF_000412655.1 Myotis brandtii | reverse complement strand
GCAGTGCTAAGGATTTCTGACTGCTGGTTTAGGCCCACTGGTGTCAGCCAGACATCCCCTGAGGACTCATGGACTTCGAGAGGGTGCAGGCTGGGCTGAGGGACCTCCTGCTCTGAATGCATGAATTTCATGCACTGGGCCTCCAGTTGTCTATATTCCTCATCACCTTTTTCACCCAAAGCCCCATCCCTTTTGTCATGATCCCTTTGATCCTTCTTTCTATGAGTCTAATTTTGTCTTGTTTTATTTGTTTATATTCCATATATTAGTGAAACCTTATG
>NW_005254307.1:0-281 GCF_000412655.1 Myotis brandtii | reverse complement strand
ACCAGCACCCCACAACTCAAATCCGACTCAAATCCCACTCGACAGAAGCCTGGCCTCCTCCCCGAGGCTCTGACTCTCCCTCTCTCCTGACACCTGGGCTGCCTGGTGGCAGTTTTCTTCTCAAAGGTCTGGAATTGGGGCCGGTCCTCCTGCCGCACACAGAGCCAGCCCCTGCTCTTCCGAAGGAAAGGAGAGGAAGGCAATCACTTATCATTCAAAAGCCCAACGTGAAAATGACCCAAAGGCTGTGGTGTGGAGACTGTTGCAGTGAGCTCTCTCCC
>NW_005254306.1:0-281 GCF_000412655.1 Myotis brandtii | reverse complement strand
GACTGGCACTCATTTACAGCGACTGTTTACAAGTGGTAGTGAAAAGAAAGAAGGAGAAAGCTTAAATGTCAGCTAGTGTTGAAAGTCAGTCACACTTCCCATGATCCGGCCAGCCTGTACCACACGCATGGAGGTTTCCCATGTGTCCTAAGGCGACGTCTGCTTTTCTACCCCCTCTCTGACCCTCGCCACCCAGCGTCCATGGGAAGAGAGCCCAAAGCCATTGGAAGGTGTACAGAGAACATCAAGCTTCACCCAGTCCCACTGCTCACACTCAGTGT
>NW_005254305.1:0-281 GCF_000412655.1 Myotis brandtii | reverse complement strand
CTTCTGACTGATGCCTGGCATCCATGGTGGGCACCCACAATGTTTTAGTCTCCAATCTCCCAAGGATGGGTGCCCACGTGGCCTCCAACAGTGCAGTGAACATCCTCAGATAGTCCCATTACTGACCTGAGAGTTTCCCTGAGAAGTTCTACCTGGATCAGAATTGCTGGGCCACGAGGTGTGAGTTAAATTGTGTTCAATTGTGGAATGGGTCAAAGTGCCCATAATAGTGTTTGTGGGATCGGATGTGCCCACATAATCACCAATACTCAATATTGTCC
>NW_005254304.1:0-281 GCF_000412655.1 Myotis brandtii | reverse complement strand
CTTACTTATGCATTCATTGATTGCTTCTTGTATGTGCGCTGGCAGGAGGTGGAACCCAACCTTGGCGTAAGGGGAGGACACTGTAACCAACTGAGCTTCCTGGCCAGAGCCTACAAAAATTACTTTTATCTTTAAATATAGCATACATCAGGAAAGGGTACAAATCATAAGTGTACAATTCAAAGAATTTTCACAAAGTGAATGCACTCCTATAAGCAGAACCAAATTAAAACTAAAATGTTATCAATACCCTGCAAGCCTCCTTCTGTCTTTGGCCACTA
>NW_005254303.1:0-281 GCF_000412655.1 Myotis brandtii | reverse complement strand
GACGCTCCAACTGATTGAGCCACCCAGGCAGGGGCATATACTGGTATATTTTTTTTATTGTTCTTAATCACATCATGTCTATTATTACAGAATCAGAAACATTACGTACTTTTTGCCCAAGAACACACAGCTCTTGAATAAAACATTTTTAAAAATCCAGGTCCATGATAACTAAACGCAGTGTGCAATCCTGGGTTGTATCCTAGGACAGGAAAAGGACCGGCTGGCTGGGGGAACCTGGGGGCCCAGCAGGAAAAGGAGTGCGCAGGAGGCAGGGTTAA
>NW_005254302.1:0-281 GCF_000412655.1 Myotis brandtii | reverse complement strand
TATAAAATATATTCTTTAGAAAGAAGGCTACTTTATGTTTATTGAATAAGTAGATGTGCATTTTTGTGTCTGCATAGTAATATACATGGACCACAACATTGTCAGCTGTTCTGGGGAGTTGAAGGGCACATTCAGTTTCAAATTTAAGATTAAAAAAGTTACTAACAGCTCTTTCTAATTCTTTCTGGTTCATAGTCATATTCAAGAAAAACAGTAAATTGGTGGTAGTTGGCGACCTCTAACAAAAAAAAATCTCTCCAAGTTATGTAATTAACTGAGAA
>NW_005254301.1:0-281 GCF_000412655.1 Myotis brandtii | reverse complement strand
CCTTTAGAACGATCCGGCACTGGAGGCTCTGGGGCCCTGGCACCCACGGTCCCCCAAAGGTGGGCAAGCCCAGAGGAGAACACACAGCTTCGCCCCATACCCTCGTGGGGAAGTCTCTCCCATCGGGGAGTCTCTCAGAAGGGACACAGAGCCCAGATCCTCGCTCCCCCGCATTCTCGCCCACACCCCGCCCGGGAGGCGCTCACCCAGGAGGAAGTCCCTGGCGGACTGGAGTGACCCGGGAGAGCACAGCTTCAGGCCGTACACGACGTAGGTGGGGG
>NW_005254300.1:0-281 GCF_000412655.1 Myotis brandtii | reverse complement strand
CACACAGGGGAAAAGCCTTATGAATGCAGCAAGTGTGAAAAAACCTATCAGAACATGTCCAATCTCATTCGACACCAGAGATTCCACAATGGAGAGAAACCGTATAAATGTAATGAATGTGGAAAAGCTTACAGTGCGAGTTACACACTCTATGACCACCTAAGAACCCATACTGGGGAGAAGCCTTATGAATGCATTAAGTGTGGAGCAGCCTTTTCTCGGAATACATATCTTCTCCGACATCAGTTACTTCACACTGGTAAGAAACCCTACACGTGCAA
>NW_005254299.1:0-281 GCF_000412655.1 Myotis brandtii | reverse complement strand
TCATGTCCAGGCGCCGGTGAAGGAGGGGCAGCGGAGGGAGTGAACAGATGGACAGACAGGTCAAGGCTTGGAAAAGCCGCTTTCAAGCTGCAACCAGAACGACTCAGGAAGAAGCTACTTCACTTCCTAGCGCGCGCGTGCGTTTTCTGACATTTCACAAACAGCCTTTTCTTTGACATGCCACCTGGGAAGCAGGCGTCTCCACGAGCTTTGCCATGCTTCGGGCCTGACCGGTGGCGTGTGACCCTGGCACACGCGGTGCTAGCACAGGCCTGAGCGTG
>NW_005254298.1:0-281 GCF_000412655.1 Myotis brandtii | reverse complement strand
CCCCCAGAAACAATCCTCATATGCACTGGTCAAGTGGCAGGCCTTATTCTAGAAAGTTCCATATGCCCCTCTTCCCTATGATAGTTGGGGGGTGGACACCCGGATGGGCCAGCTTTGAGGGCAGGCAGTCTGCCGTGTTGGACAGCGTCCTCTGGCCACAGAGACAGCGGCTTCTGGGTCTCCTTCCAGCCACGCCACCCCCTTTCCCTGAGGCCTTCAGCAAGCCGCTGACCCCACCCAGGCCTCAGCCTCCTGTCTGTGTATTGGGTGGTGGGGAGGCC
>NW_005254297.1:0-281 GCF_000412655.1 Myotis brandtii | reverse complement strand
TGTGTGTGTGTGTGTGTGTGTGTGTTGTTGTTTTTAGCTATTCTTAGAGTCAGCATCTGGGCTTGTTTATTCCTAATTGTCTGAAAGCAGAGGCGATGTCTTCTAGTTTACTAACCACATGGGGTTTTGTCATATTGTACTGTGGCCAGTGGTTAGTAAATGCTCGTCACTAAGCAAGCAGCTAGACCACAGCACAATACAGAGGCCAGCCTGCCCTTGTCTTCTGGACCTATTTATAATCAGCATCTGGCTATACTAACAGAACTGCCCCTGGGACAGAC
>NW_005254296.1:0-281 GCF_000412655.1 Myotis brandtii | reverse complement strand
CTATTAGCATAATGAGCCACAATGATGCACTTAGAATTAAAGAAAAATGGCACTAAAAGAAATTTAGAATATGCACCCTCACAATATTCTTAATTTATAGATGAGGAAACTTAGGCCCACAGAATTAAATAATTGGTTCATGATTGCCCAGTGTTCAGTGCCTAAATTGGGACTAGCATTCAGTGTATGTAACTTCAATTATATTTTTCTTATCATATTGCCTCTTTAAAATAGATATTTTCTATTTTTACATTCTACCACATTTTTTCTTAAAATTTTTT
>NW_005254295.1:0-281 GCF_000412655.1 Myotis brandtii | reverse complement strand
AACAAACACCTGCATTATGATGGATACCTGGCCAGGGCAGGTCGCGGGGAAGCACACCTTACCTCCTGCCAGACGAGGATGCTCCAGCCACACTGGCCTCCCCTGCATCCCTGCACTCCAGACTCAGCCCCCAACCCTCTAGACCTTCCCATGGCTGCCTCCCTCGCACCAAATAGCCCTTCTTCCCGAGCCTCTCTGACCACCGACCTGGCGGGACAGCCCTCCGGGGTAGCCACTCTTCACGTCCTCCTTTTACTGTGTTCACAGCACCGGGTGCAACC
>NW_005254294.1:0-281 GCF_000412655.1 Myotis brandtii | reverse complement strand
CTGGCCCCTGGGCTGCGGTGCCTCCTGGAGAAAGTTCTAGACCTCCCCTACCCAAGTGCAGGGCAGGGTGGTCCTGAATCCCTGAGCTCACAGCAACTGAACCTCCGGCCCCTTTGGCGGAGACGGGCCAGCTGTGCTTCACCTTAGTAACAAGTGAGTGACACCCACCACTTTCTCAGAGCAACAGTGGAAGTTGCCAAGAGAAAACTTATATTCTACCGGCCTCAGTGGTAAATCACAAATTCCAGGGCGGGCAGAGGGAGTAGACAGTCCTGTCACAG
>NW_005254293.1:0-281 GCF_000412655.1 Myotis brandtii | reverse complement strand
GTGATTAGCCTAGTAGAGAGAAGAGTCACTAAAGTATCTGCTTGTTTTAAGCTCAGAACTGAAAGAAATACAAAGAAGAACAATTCTGTAACATACCTGTGTTTGCTTTATAAAAAGAAAAGTAAAATACTATCAATGATCACAGGATTTATAAATGTGGTAAAATTTTTTGTGCTATTATATTCAAGATATTTGTGGCTTGGAATATTTTAACCAGATCCCAAAATTTCCAGAAAGAGACAAAGATTCAGGGTTCTAAGTCCCAAATTAAGTTACTTTTT
>NW_005254292.1:0-281 GCF_000412655.1 Myotis brandtii | reverse complement strand
ATTTCCTTGAGCCCCTATTTTTTCTTAGCTGTGAATCCTTTTATCCTTGCTCTTTGAGAAAGATGATACATGTATAAATACAATTGGTAAAAAGCGAAAGGGCAAACTATGACAAAATACATGTGACGTTCATAAGCCCAATGCCAAGTATAGACACAAGCCTGACTGAATTGAGTAGAACAAGGAACATCTGTTTGTGTGGAGGGTGCTGAGGAATATGGGGGAACAGTATTATGAAATTTGGGCTGTGGATTACTTATTTACTCAGATTTTATGTAATC
>NW_005254291.1:0-281 GCF_000412655.1 Myotis brandtii | reverse complement strand
CAGCATAATTCTTTTAGTCACATAATGACAAGAAAGTGCTCATGAACTTGCACCAATTAATTAGCACTTCAAGAAAGTAAACTAAGTGTGTGTATTGTGTATGTATTGTATGTGTTGTTGTGTGTGTATGTGAAGAGACCTTAGAGATAAACAGATAGATGAAAAATAGATATTCATATAAATACATTTATATAGATATATAAATACATTGCTTTAATATAGATATATAAGTACGTATATAAGCTATATATAAATATAGATAGATAGATAGATAGATAGAT
>NW_005254290.1:0-281 GCF_000412655.1 Myotis brandtii | reverse complement strand
TTTTTATTATTATATTTCTCATATACTACTTCGCTGCTCCTTGACTTCTGTCACTGACCTAAAGCAGACCCTCATCATCTTCCAACCTGATTGTAATAGCCATCTGTGAAGTTTTCTAGGATCAAATTTCATATGCTTTCTATTTTTCCCCCACAAGTTCCCTGCCAAAGTGAGTTTTCTAAAGTGCCATCCCCTTGTTCACTATCCTTGAGTAGCCTCCTCATTATTCCCAGGATAAAATCTAAACTCAAGGACCTTCATTGCTTGATTTGCCCCCAATT
>NW_005254289.1:0-281 GCF_000412655.1 Myotis brandtii | reverse complement strand
CCCTGGGCGCTGGTGACCTGGGCCTTCCCTCGGGAGCAAACGGGAAAGGGGCGGGTCAGAGCCGCGCCAGAGCCACAGGAGCGGGGAGCGGGCAGCCGCAGAGCCCACAGCTCAGATCTGCGAGTCAGACCAGTCTTTGGATTGTGGGGTGCTATCCCCTAGGGGGGACTTGGTCATATCTGCAGACAGTTTTGATTGCCACAGCTGTGGAGGGTCAGGGGGCGGGCGCTGCTGGACATCCCGAAAGCATGGGGCAGCCCCCACAACAAAGGACTGTCCAG
>NW_005254288.1:0-281 GCF_000412655.1 Myotis brandtii | reverse complement strand
TTTTGGTTGTCACAGCTAAGGGCAGGTCCTCCAGGTGTGTAGAGGCCAAGGATGCTACTCAACATGCTACGAGGTTCAGGACAGCTCCCACTGCACACAGAAGAGCTTACCTGGGCCCACTGTGTCTTAGTGCTGAGACTGGGAACCCTGGGAGAGCTGGCTGCACAGGGGCCCTGCTGGAACTGTGCCAGAACACTGGCCTGAGAATGTTTAAGGATATTGTTTTCTTTTCTTAAAAGGCGGGTCCCTATAAATTGCTCTCTCATCCACCTGCCTTTGTC
>NW_005254287.1:0-281 GCF_000412655.1 Myotis brandtii | reverse complement strand
GAACATACACAGCATTTATTGTTTAAGTTTGTACCCACGCTCAGAGACTACTAGGGAGAAAATGATATATTAAAACAATTCATTGCAATAGGTCCTATCTTTTAGTTAAGAACTCTTTCTAATATGACCTTTGTTGACATTGTCTTGATCTCTGAAAGCTCATGAGTGAAGTTTTTCAACCATAGAATGTCTAGGGAGCAGAATGAAGTTGTAGAAACACTACTACTGTTGTCCCAACATGACTCATTTAATAAGCAGGGATGAGGGGAGAGAGTAATGCT
>NW_005254286.1:0-281 GCF_000412655.1 Myotis brandtii | reverse complement strand
TGCAGCAGGTCCACCCGACAAGGGACGCCATCACAGCACAGAGCGTGACAGCCGGGAGCCGTGGCCTCCTGGTTCAACCGCACCTGGCGCAGGGCTGCGGGATACGAGCACCGCCAAGGGGGTCCCGTACACAGGCTGTGAGAGGGCTTCTCTGGACAACCACCCTCCGTGGACAGCGCCCCTTGTGGACAGCCATCCTCTAAGACTATCCACTGGAGAACCAAAATCACCATTTTCCTGTTACACCAGAATGGGAGACGGTATCTTTTGCTAACTGAGCA
>NW_005254285.1:0-281 GCF_000412655.1 Myotis brandtii | reverse complement strand
TCAGATCCTAGAGAAAAATAATCTATTTCTACCCAGATCAAAATAATGGCTCTTCCATTTGGGCTGTATGACATTTGGAAAGTTACTTAATCTCTCTATGCCTCCATTGCCTTATCTAATGGAAATAATAGACCAACCACAGTGTTGTTTAGAGTATTACAAAGTTAATACAGGTAAAGCACTTAGAGCATTTCCCAATGCATAATCAGTCCTCATTTACTGGCCATTCTTAATATTCTGCTCCAGCTCCCTACCTGGAGTTAGTGTTTGTTTGTTTGTTT
>NW_005254284.1:0-281 GCF_000412655.1 Myotis brandtii | reverse complement strand
GCCGCACCGCTGGACACAGGGTCCATCAGGCCGCACAAGCGCCCAGAAAGGGCAGCCCGGGAGTCAAGGTCGGGGGCGGGGAGGACGTGCACATGGAAAGGGGAGGCGGCGCTGGGTCGGCAGGAGCAGCTGCCAAGCACGTCAGAGCCGAGAGCGCAAGCCCCACGCGCCCTGGGCAGAGTGTCCATCTGTCCCGCGAGCCTGAACACGCTCCTGGCTGCACCAGGGCTGCGCTCGGCTCACACCGAGGAAGGAGGCCCCACGCACAGCGCTGCCTCCGG
>NW_005254283.1:0-281 GCF_000412655.1 Myotis brandtii | reverse complement strand
GAGGTCTTTGTAGATCATTGTGTGAACTTTGGATTTACATTGAGTGACATGGGAAGCATTTTGAGGCTTCGGAACAGAGGAGGGATGTGATCTAACATGTTTTAACACAATCCTTTCGGCCACAGTGTTGAGAGGCAGACTGAAGAGGGAGGCAAGGGAGGAAGCAGGGAAACCAACTAGGAGGATCTCACAATTCCCCAGACCCATGGAGGTCCTGGCATGGGCTGCAGTGGAGGTGAAGTTGCTCATGAGAAAGAGTCAGTGTAGGGTCAGTAAGTGGT
>NW_005254282.1:0-281 GCF_000412655.1 Myotis brandtii | reverse complement strand
CTTTCATGTCACTACTAAAGTATTTTAATGCTGAGGAGTTTTTAAATATAAATAAAAACTATAAATAATCTAAGAAGAAATAACTGCTCAAGTCGATTCACACCCACCCACTGTAGCCATGCTTTGCAGATAACTCTCTACGGTGATCATCTTAAAATGGTATCTAATGTTATCCAAAAAGAGAGAACTTTTATTCTTGGGTTTTTATTGAAGTCTATTGGAATGAGCCTGTTAGAATAATATACTGCCTAAGGTTTGGGGCATTGTGAGCTGGAAACTCA
>NW_005254281.1:0-281 GCF_000412655.1 Myotis brandtii | reverse complement strand
CTGTTGCTGCGCCCCAAAGCGCAGTGGAGCACAGGGGAGCTGGTCAGGGTGGGCTGTGGTCACTGTGAAGCCCCACGGAGCGGGAAGAATTAGGAGGACCCCCGAGGGCCAGTGAATTGATGACGGTCTTCCTCCCTTCATTCGGTAGCGTCACTCTGTACCCCCAGTCCCCGTCCCAAGTCCACCAGCTCATACGTTCAGTCCAGCTGACAGCCTGCTCTCCCCTGTGAGAGGCCGTTGGACAACCCAGCTTGGGGTTGCACAGTGATTTCTCGTGGATG
>NW_005254280.1:0-281 GCF_000412655.1 Myotis brandtii | reverse complement strand
TCTGGAGGCTGGAAGTCCAGGGTCAAGGTGCCAACATGGTCAGGTTCTAGTGAAGACCCTCTTCCAGACTGCAGACCGCCGAGACTTCTCGCTGTCTTCCTCACATGGTAGGAGGGGAAAGCGAGCTCTCTGGGGCCTCGTTTCTTCCTTTCCTTCTTTCTTTTTTTTAAAGATGCATTAAAAAAAATTTTTTTCTATTTATTGATTTTAGAGAGAGAGGAAGGGAGGGAAGGCGGGAAGAAAAGGAGAGAGAGAGAGAGAAACATTGATTTGCTGTTCCA
>NW_005254279.1:0-281 GCF_000412655.1 Myotis brandtii | reverse complement strand
GGGGTTAGAACAAAACGATTGGTTTTAAGAAACACCAGCTTCATGCCTGGGAGCATTAGGGGCTCAGAAAGCCACCCCATAGACTGTCGGGGAGCTGGAGTCTGGGATGGAGAATGGCAGGGTTCCCCTTGCACATTCATCTGGGAGTCCCAGGTCTGGAGACATTTGAACTCCCTCCTGCCCAGAACTTTCTGAGAAGCTCCTCCCAGGTTATCCTCCAAGAGGGCGGGAACTCTCAAGGAGTCAAGCTGGGTCATCCAAGGAGCCTGAAACCTTTAAAA
>NW_005254278.1:0-281 GCF_000412655.1 Myotis brandtii | reverse complement strand
TGTCTCATTGTTTGGACAGTGACCTTGAGGTCAGCTCTGTGGGATGATGGTCACCCCTTAAATGGCCTGAGGGATCCCAGGGCTCACAGACTTCCCGGGGGCTCTGCACGCACTGTGGGCAAGAGGTTAAGGGCGGAGGCGAGTCGTCAGGCCTCTGGCTCCAGGCAGAGCTGGGTTAGCGTGGGGCCCCTTCTCCACAGCTCACGTGGCCTCCCAGCCTCTGGGCAGCGAGGCCGGTTATAGCAGCCGCTGAGCGTCACTGTGAGCGTCACTGTGAGCTT
>NW_005254277.1:0-281 GCF_000412655.1 Myotis brandtii | reverse complement strand
ATGCCATTCTTTACAAATCTGTCCTTTCCTCTCAGTCAGTGGTCTTCACACTTCAGTAAGCATCTGAATCCCCTGCAGGGCTTGTTACAAGTAGATGGCTGGGCCTTGTTCTCAGAGTTTCTGATTCAGTGTGTCTGGCATAGAGGCAAAAACTTGCCTTTTTAACAGGTTTCCAAGTGATCTGCTGATGCTGATTGGGACAGGGGTGGGGCAGGAGGGGGCAAATTTACACTTGGGAAATCACTGGATTAAGTCTCTATTATTATTATCTTAATTTTTTT
>NW_005254276.1:0-281 GCF_000412655.1 Myotis brandtii | reverse complement strand
GAAAGCTGTCACAGTGAAGGGAAACATCTACAATGGACGAAAAAGCAGTGGCTTTCGTGGAAATAATGTGTGGGCAATAACTGTGGGGATAAACCAATAAGAAAGAATGAAAAGTGGGGGCAGTAACCAAAGTCCTAGTTCAAAATAATGTTACAAAGCATATAAGTATTTTTTTTTAAATATGGATTACTAGGAAACCTGGGAAGTGTGTTATTTAATATATATAGGTATATGAAAGTTGTGATTTTAGAGTCACGATCTGGATTCCACAAGTCATTCAT
>NW_005254275.1:0-281 GCF_000412655.1 Myotis brandtii | reverse complement strand
TGTAGTATACAAATTAAAGAGTAAAATATTACTTTGGATAGTGTAGGAGGTGATTAAGATTAACAATTTGGAGAATGTGTGTAAACATTTGCCTATAGTTAAGAGATCATAGAATTAATATAATTTTTCAACTCACATTTTTTCCTACAATATGATCTATCAGTACTTTCACAGAATTCATTTTATCAACAATATAACATTCTGGCTTATAGCTATATTGTAATACATTTAACCATTCTTTTACTTTGAATAATTTGATTGCTGCCAGGTACTTTTTTTTT
>NW_005254274.1:0-281 GCF_000412655.1 Myotis brandtii | reverse complement strand
CTCCACCCAAAAAATATGGCATCTACGATGTGGGAGCGAGACTCACTACAGCTATCATGGCAGCTGCCACTTGAGCTCTCTCCCCAGAGCCACAAATCCCAGTCTCTCCTCACTGACTCTAGTCCACTCTGCCTTCCCTCTGCTGGGGCCCAGGCTGAGTGGCTGTGAACAAGATTTTGTGCATTTGACTGAGTGTGCTTGTGTCTCTAGCAGACTCCTGTGTCCCTGGCAGACACAATCCCTGCTGATTTTCATAGCCAAGTGTTAAATGGGGATCCCTT
>NW_005254273.1:0-281 GCF_000412655.1 Myotis brandtii | reverse complement strand
GCATAATATTCTCAAGGACTATCCATGCTGTTGCAAATGGCAGTATTTCTTCTTTTCTTATGGCTGAGTAGTATTTCATTGTCTACATGTATCACATCTTCTTTATCCAATCCTTTATCAAAGGACACTTTGGTCGTCTCTATGTCTTGGCCACTGTGCCTAATGCTGCATTGAATATAGGGTTGCATATATCTTTGAGAATACATGTTTTCCAGTTTTTCAGTAGATACCCAGGAGAATTTTTTTTAATGATGCTCTATATCTGTTCCAAATGTTCTTGT
>NW_005254272.1:0-281 GCF_000412655.1 Myotis brandtii | reverse complement strand
ACATTTGGAAAGACCTTGCTCTGTGACAGCTCTAATGTTGATGTCAGAGTTCTAATTTCCTCTTAGAAAAAACTTGTGCAAATATCATAGTTTGATTCTGTTGGCTTTTTTAATGTGCTCGGGGTAGACTGGGCTCTTAAGTCAGAGGTTCTCCTTGTCTAGTGTATACATGGACACACACACAGGCACACACACCCTAGAGCACTTTCTCCTGTCCCTCAGCCCTCCCCATCACCTTCAAGTCTCCTCAGGTAGGCAGTCAATTGCCAAGTCCTGTCCCT
>NW_005254271.1:0-281 GCF_000412655.1 Myotis brandtii | reverse complement strand
TATCTATCTATCTATCTATCATCTATCTATCATTTATTTGTTTTACAAAATATGATCGTGGGCCTCTCCCTCCTTCTTGCACGTTGTCCTCAGGGCTGAGTCACAGCCTTTACAGTCTGGAGAGGCCACTCATCTCTCCCTGTGTCGCCCTGAGAGAGCTGTGGGGAGACACGGCCGCTGCGCTGGGTATGACACACCTGAGCGGCGCGGAGAGCCCCGTTCCCATTCCCAGGACCGCCGCGCGGCATCTGCCAGTCATGGCGGGGTGCCTCGCAATAGCT
>NW_005254270.1:0-281 GCF_000412655.1 Myotis brandtii | reverse complement strand
ATTGATGTTTCTATTTCTCTCTCCCTTTCCCTTCCTTGCTGAAATGAATAAAAATATATTTTTAAAAAAGAAAGATCATCTGCAAACTGGAAACCACCAGTTACTTGTGTTAAGAAACTCAACATCCTCCATGTACACTGGTTCTGCTTAATCACTTAAACTGAAAACTATTAAATGTCTTCATTTCATGTGCTCTGTCTAAATGAAGCAGGATCCACTAAACAAAGTAATGCACAGATAAGGGCAAAAGGATACAGGCTCATTTATTCATTTGCTGGTTT
>NW_005254269.1:0-281 GCF_000412655.1 Myotis brandtii | reverse complement strand
GAGTATGACATAGTTCCTACCTAAAGTCACTTCAGTGTAGTATGTTAAGTGCCAGAAGAGATGCACAAATTATGTGCTTTCGACCGTACAGAGAAAACATTACAGAGACTGACAAAGGCTTCCTAAAGGAAGAGGCCGTGGACCTTAAAAGGGAAGGATTTCACTGGTGGGAGCAGGAGGCAGGGAGAATTCCAGGCATGGAAAAGGAACATGGCATAGATCTGGGAACAGTAATATATTCTGATTACACTAAAGGAATAGGTAGAGAATAGCAGGATACA
>NW_005254268.1:0-281 GCF_000412655.1 Myotis brandtii | reverse complement strand
ATCTCAATGAAACTGTCACCACAAAGAGCATTATGGACAGCTATATGGTAGTAATTTTGAAAAGTTAGTTGCAATGGATAAATTCATAGAAAACTGACGCCAAAAAGGTGCATTAGTAACACAATGAGCACTGAAGAAACAAGTTGTTTTTTCCTTAGTTTTTTTCTAAAGCCACCAATACTATATTACATAGCAAATATATATAAAGCTTCTCCATAAAGTATACATTTGTTCTATAATTTTGTTATGTAATTTATCAAGTTAAGGAAATTCTCTTTTTT
>NW_005254267.1:0-281 GCF_000412655.1 Myotis brandtii | reverse complement strand
ATATGGGAGCGGCTGATTAGATCGGTGAGGAAGATATTGAACAGTGTAGCAGGCAGACAGAGCATGGACGAAGAAATGCTCTGGACATATCTAACGCAGGCAGAACGGATCATTAATGATAGACCACTGATCGCGGTTAGGGAGGGAGCAGGTGAGCCAATACCTATTAGGGCCAGCGATCTGTTACAACCTAAATCGAGTAGTTTCGTGGCGATCAACCTACCGCTAGAACAATTATTAGAGAGAAGATGGAGAATAGTCAATAATTTAACCGCGGAGTT
>NW_005254266.1:0-281 GCF_000412655.1 Myotis brandtii | reverse complement strand
GCCCTTGACTGGACTCGAACCCGGGACCCTTCAGTCCCCAGGCCGGCACTCTTTCCACTGAGCCAAACCGGCTAGGGTGAGGTGGTCTCTGACTTTAGATGCAGTGACTTTTAGTTCCCTCTGAGCATATGCTCTCACTTTTGCTGCTCTGGAGATGATGAGTGAGCTGGTGGCTTGCACTAGGCAGCATGGTTGATGAGACGGGGAATGGGAAGGGACCAGGCTAACTTGCTGGGGCTCAGGCTATGGACTGGGTTGAACTTGTGGGGGATTGGGATGAG
>NW_005254265.1:0-281 GCF_000412655.1 Myotis brandtii | reverse complement strand
CTCCACTCATTTAGGTTATTTGGTCCTGCAGATATTTGAGTATGTCACGGCTTTCCTGGAGCCAGCTCTACCGTGAACTAGCTAGGGGAACACAGACACAGCTCTAAATCGTTCTATAAATAGGAGAGAATTCGATGAGGTCAGTAGTTTTTAAACTATTTTTGCACTATGGCTGGCTTTCTATTAGTAAAACTTGCCCTTCACACTCAAGTGTAAGGATATTTACAATGAGTAGAAAGGGCTAGAGGGCCAGCACTATCCTCACCCCTATCCTGAAAATA
>NW_005254264.1:0-281 GCF_000412655.1 Myotis brandtii | reverse complement strand
CCAAGGGGGTCTCTCATTCCACCATTTCTCTGACCTCTATTAGTATTTTTTTGAGGAAACTCCATACTGTTTCCAGAGTGGCTGTACAAATTCACATTTTTGCCAGCAGTGTATGAGGGTTTCTACTCCTCTACACCCTCTCCAGCTCAAGTTATTTCTTGTCTTGTTGGTAATAGCTATTCTAACAAGTGTGAGGTGGTAACCCATTGTGATTTAAATTTGCATTTCCTTTTAATTAGTGAAATTGAGCATCTTTTCCTATATCTGTTGGCCATTTGTAT
>NW_005254263.1:0-281 GCF_000412655.1 Myotis brandtii | reverse complement strand
CAGCCGGTCACCCGGCCAGGGACTGACTCCAGGCTCTGCCACTCACGCACTGTCCCCGCACAAGGAATTGAGCCCCTCTGAGCCTCAGTTTCTAGTTTTACAGGTGTGAGGACCAAGTCAGGCAATGCGTGTAAAATTCCAGCTACCAAGTAGCTGCTCAATAAATGGCAGCCGGTTTTCTGTTCAACATTAACCAAGTTATCCAGGTATCCAGGTAAAAACTCACTTTCGACTTTTAAAGAAAAATGCCTTTTGGCTAAATGCCTGGTTAGGAGACTGCC
>NW_005254262.1:0-281 GCF_000412655.1 Myotis brandtii | reverse complement strand
GTGTGTGTGTGTGTGTGTGTGTGTGTGCATGTGTGGATGTGTAAAATGCTCTTTTATCTTCCTCCTTTCCAAAATATTAGTGGTATAATGTCAGAGTAGCCTCTGTGTATCTCTACATATGCCAGGATGCTATAGAGAGAGAGATGAAAGCTATGATAGAGAGATAGATGATTGATTAGAGAGAAAGAGATGACAGATACTAGTAAGAGATAGATAGATGGAGACATAGATGGATACATAGATAAGCAGATAGGAGATGGATAGACTATAGATGGAATATA
>NW_005254261.1:0-281 GCF_000412655.1 Myotis brandtii | reverse complement strand
GGTTTTTTCCTGAAGCTCTCTCTATCTGCACCCTTATTTCTAGGTTAGCCAGGGGACTCCAGATGAAAAATATCCCAGTAAACTCATCACCAGCAATGCGCTTGAATTCTAGTCTTCTTTCCCAATCTGCCTGCTATTACTTACTTTCCAGTTTTTTATAGCGGGAGAGAGAAGGAATCAGAACCAGGAAATAGTTTTTATCTCTGGAAATGGGTTTGCCTTCCCTTCCAGAAGGCCTCTGTATGGACGTTTGTGTTCATCTCATTCGGAGCTGAGTTGGC
>NW_005254260.1:0-281 GCF_000412655.1 Myotis brandtii | reverse complement strand
AAGAGGAGTCAGGTGACTTTCCCTCGGGGCTCCCCCCACGGGCGCTCATGGTGCTGTCGCCGCGGACGGGAACTCGTTAGGGTCAATTCAAGTCATGCAGGCGGTAAGGAACGCGGGGTCTCGGCTCCTGTGGTCGTGGGCTTGGCCGCCCACGAACAGGTAAGAGTGATCGCCCCTCCGAACCCACGGCCACCTCTAGGGTACGCTCCTGCCCTGGTCCCGTGAGCCATGGGGACTCCGGTGGGCGGCAGGCCGGGCGACCTCAGCGAGCTGTCCGTCCC
>NW_005254259.1:0-281 GCF_000412655.1 Myotis brandtii | reverse complement strand
GGCAGGGCTTGCCCAGGCCTGGCACTCGGGCTGTGCCCTCCGCCCTGGGACGTCCTGTACCGAGGAGGACCTATTAAGGGACAAAGGTCCTCATGGGGTGCAGGCGGCTCGGCCCTGGCAGCAGGCCCAAGCTTGGGCAGCAGCAGGAACCCCCACTCGGCCCTGCCACCTCAGACCTGGGACGGACAGGGAAGCGGCAGGGTCCCAGGTCTGTCTGTCTTGGGCAGGACCACTCCTGTGGTGTGAGGACAGATGCCTGGCAGAACACAGGCAGGAGGCAG
>NW_005254258.1:0-281 GCF_000412655.1 Myotis brandtii | reverse complement strand
GCATACAAATTACCACAAACTTAGAGACTTAGCACAAATTTATCATCTTATAGCTCTATATATCAGAATTCCAGTATGGCCTCACAGGGAGAAAATCAAGATGTCAGTAAGCTATTTTTCTTTCTGGAGGTTCTAGGAAATAATTGGTTTTCTACTCTTTTAGTTTGTTGACAGAATCCAATTTCTTGAGGTTGTAGGACTGAGGTGCTGGTTTTCCTGCTGGCTATGAACTGGGGGCTGTCCCCAGCTTCTAAGAGCTGCTGCATTCCTTGACTTACAGC
>NW_005254257.1:0-281 GCF_000412655.1 Myotis brandtii | reverse complement strand
AATGCCCTCTAGGAGCCAAGTAGAGAGCTAAGGAGATGGTCACAATTTTTGTGAACCTTCCCCACCTCCTTTCTGCTCTCCTATAGTTGAAATTTAAAGCATTAGGATTATGTACAGAGGAGTATTTATGTTTTGCAAACAAACTTATAAAGTGGGGAATTTTTAAAAAACAAAATTATGAATAAAAATTGCATACAAAATAATTTTCAGAATGAGAAATAAAGAACAAATTTTGAAAAACAAGTACCACAAACATCATAAAATCTAAAAAGTTACATAAT
>NW_005254256.1:0-281 GCF_000412655.1 Myotis brandtii | reverse complement strand
TAAAAAAATTAATAAAATATATATATTTTTAAAAAGTCAGGAGAACAACAGGATTTTTTTCCAAGATCCATTTTCTGGCCCCATTCTCCAGGGCTACAGGTGGCAGTCATTTCATTCCTCTTCTCAAGGCCATCGCCTCCAGCTGGCAGGACCCAAAGTTGCCATTACCTTGGGTTCCAGTAACGGCCTCTCCCAAGCCCCAACCATGGCTGGTGGATGATGCTCTGAGCTACTGCCTGACTTAGGATGCCTCCAGTCCCTCTACAGATTCCCTTGCATAA
>NW_005254255.1:0-281 GCF_000412655.1 Myotis brandtii | reverse complement strand
CTTGAACTTGAAGGATTCCTGTGGAGGGAGAACCTGAGAAATGTTACCGCTGCACCTAAACAACGAGACACTTCAAAAGCAAGTAAAAAGCCACAAATCCTCCCCCGTGTGCTCCCCAACTGCACGCTGCAGTCTCAGACACTCCTTCTACTGACTTGCACTCCACCTATCCCCTTACAGCCTGTGCACCTGATACCTTAACACTCCCTGGTGAGGGGGCATGGCCTGCAACAGAAATGCAAACGGTAACACACCTCTCTCCACAATTCTAGCAGCTCCTT
>NW_005254254.1:0-281 GCF_000412655.1 Myotis brandtii | reverse complement strand
ATTATTACCACATATGTATATATTCACATATATTAGTATTTACATATATGTATAAAATTTGTTTAGTAATGGCAGTATTGGTAGTTTACATAAACAATAGGTTGTGTATTCTTACATGACTGCATTTTGAAATGTCTTTGTAATCTTTATTTATTTAGATGTTTCTTCTCTCTATATAATGTCCTCCTCTATGAATATATGGAAATTATTATTGTATCCACCTCTAAGTGGATAATTTTTGTAATCCTCTTGTTTTGCTAGATAAATAAATCTACTTTAAA
>NW_005254253.1:0-281 GCF_000412655.1 Myotis brandtii | reverse complement strand
CCATGGCCCCTGTAGTTTGCAGACTCCTAACATCAGTAGGAAAGCTCAGCAGGACAGATGCGTGCAGGGCCGATCCGTTACCTGACCTGTGAAAGACCCTCCGAAGTGAATGTCCCTTTAATATCTGCAGCCTCAAACCTGCCTCCATGGACAGAGCTTTCTAAATCCCAGCTGTGATTGTGTCACCTCATCTGCTTAAAACCCCCGAAGCCCCCTGTGGGCCCAGGATGAGGCCCACATGCCTTTTCCTGACACTTCAGGGCCCTTTAGGATGGTCCGCC
>NW_005254252.1:0-281 GCF_000412655.1 Myotis brandtii | reverse complement strand
CAGACGCTCAACACAGGAGCTGCCCCTTGGTGGTCAGGGCGCTCCCATAGGGGGAGCGCCACTGAGCCAGAAGCCAGGCTCACTGCTGGTGAGCGCAGCAGCGGTGGGGCACTAAGTCAGCAGGTGGACATCCCCCGAGGGGTCCTGGAGTGCCAGAGGGCGCAGGCCGGGCTGAGGGGCCCTCCCCCCCCTCCCCAGTGCATGAATGTTGTGCATCGGACCTCTAGTTTCCTATAAAATACATTGTCCCTGAATATTCATGTGTAACTTTCAGAGTTTAA
>NW_005254251.1:0-281 GCF_000412655.1 Myotis brandtii | reverse complement strand
GGGGGGGATTTCCGGATCCCAGGACTTCTTGGTGCCCCAAGAGGCACCGCCTCAAATTCCCCCAAAGAACTAATCAGCATCCAGAAGCCAAGGACTTTCTGGGGGTCTCATAGTCCCTGTCTTCATCCTGGCTGGTTTCTGACCTGTCCTGGACTCAGTGGGAAATGGACAGGTACACAGGCCCGAGAGGACACCTCCATCTCCCAGTGAAGGCCAGAGTTCCCTCTGCCCGCAGTGTCTGGAGCAGCCCACCCTTCAGAGCCATAGAGGAATGCCCATGG
>NW_005254250.1:0-281 GCF_000412655.1 Myotis brandtii | reverse complement strand
GTGATAGTAGATACCTCCGGACAGAGGACAGTGGAGGTGGTGAGTGCTGGAAATTGGGAGTGGGCACGCCCTTTGGGGTGGGGAGAGGTTAAGCCACATGCGGACTGAGCTGCAGGAGCCCCTAAAGCAGAAAGCGAGAGGACTCCTTCCTCCCTGGGACACCCATGGCCGTGGGCTCTCCAGCGTGGGGTGGAGTTGCAGGCCCCAAATCTGACAGCTCTGGCTGGAGTACAGCTGCTCACCGACACCGTCTTCAGCATCTTCATCGTCTTCCTCCCTCT
>NW_005254249.1:0-281 GCF_000412655.1 Myotis brandtii | reverse complement strand
TCGCAACAAAGACCCGGGACCAAGTTCAGTGTCAGGTTTTGTCGGTAGCATGTCTCTGGGAAAAGCCTGCCCGCCAGGCTGCTCTCCAGCAGAGTCTGCTCCCAGCATGGAGTGCGCGCCTAGGCCCGTGTGTATTGCAGAAGCAGAGGCTTTTTGGTTCATTGGAGGGCGGGGGCAGGAATGATGCTGTTTCCTTTTAGGAAACATCCAGGTTCTTTTGTAGCTGGGAATTTAGAGAAAATGGAGAAAAAATCAGAATCTTTAGAGGAAGCTGAAGATAT
>NW_005254248.1:0-281 GCF_000412655.1 Myotis brandtii | reverse complement strand
GGGAAGCCTTCACTGTTTTCACCTCCTTCACAGTGATAGAATTTGTCTCCTTTGTGAGCCCATAGCACACTATGCCTATCTCTACTGTATCCCATTCTGTTGTCATTGAATCCCCACTGTATCCTGTAATCCCATCCTATTAGGAATATCGGTATGCTTGTTATTTCTCCCCAATAAACCACAATCTCTTTATGGGTAAAAATGTCATAGTCCTCTCTACCTGGATTACCTGTTCACTCAAAATACTTAGTAAATGCTTGTTTAAAGGAAAATTTGTCTTG
>NW_005254247.1:0-281 GCF_000412655.1 Myotis brandtii | reverse complement strand
TATGATAGCCTATATCACAAATGAGAAGTGGCTCTCGCGGCGGGCGGGTGCCGGCAGTGTCCATGGAGCATGCGAGGCGTCGCAGGGCGACAGACATGGCCCTGATGGCAGGAATGGCCCTAATCGTGCGCTGTACGCTGGGCCTCTAGTACATAAATAAATAAACAACAAAAATAGAAGAAACGTAAAAAACAATATAAGGCTGTAATAGCAGGTGAAGGAAGAGGAAGAGAAGTAATTAAAGCAAATAAATCCTTATCTTTCATGGTGGGGACTCAACA
>NW_005254246.1:0-281 GCF_000412655.1 Myotis brandtii | reverse complement strand
TGCAGACGCCTCCAAGATGCAGGCTCTCCCGCTGGCCCGGCCCTCGAAAGCGCTGCGCGCACACCCCTGCAGAGGCGTGGACGGTACTCCCTCCTGCTCGCCTGCTTCGCCCAACCAGCGCCACCACCTGGAGACTCTCAGCCCCGCCTCCTGCTCATTACCCAAGGTGCACCGCGCTCATTTGCATGTCCCACGGGAACAGGTGAACCCGGCAGCTCAGTCTCAGCAGCCTAGCTATCACCGTGACCAACACGCGAGCCTCGGGAGGGGATCCTGTGGCA
>NW_005254245.1:0-281 GCF_000412655.1 Myotis brandtii | reverse complement strand
TTCAAAGTGAAGCCCTATCAGCCAATCGGGCTGCTCCAACCGCAAACAAAACGAGCTCAGGCATAATCAACAACAACAACGAGCCGTGATCTTGGGTACGCGGAAGCCTCTGTTTTAGGTATGAACACCTGTAAGTGAGAAACGCCCCTCTATCCGCTCCAGAGAACCCTTCGATGACTGACAGCTGAGAAGACACTCCAGGAGCCGTGTTCAAAGGTGCCTGGCCCTCTTCACCCGAGTTTCCTAAGAATGGGCACCAGGGGAGAGGGCACCACCCTGAC
>NW_005254244.1:0-281 GCF_000412655.1 Myotis brandtii | reverse complement strand
TTTTTTGGGTCTGTAAGTCACAGCAAAAATAAATGGAGAAAAACTAGTGTAAAGGATAATGTTAATTTAGGCCCTTCCATTACTGAGCCAACCATAGCAAAGGGATGGAAATACTATGATTGCTTTAGAGTACTCTGGGCTGGATGTTGGGAACCACCCACTGTAGGGAAGTGTAATACAATGAGGTAAATGCAGTGGATTATGGAAACATAGGAGTGCACCTTGGTTCACAAAGTGATGAACTTGTGTGTGTCCATGGTCAGAGGAGCCACCAGGAGATG
>NW_005254243.1:0-281 GCF_000412655.1 Myotis brandtii | reverse complement strand
GGTTCCTAGGTCGATGCTCAGCCCCTGAGCCACGCCGACGGGGCGTGTCCATCCTACTCTTATTGGAGGTCAGCTCCCAGGGGCCGTCTGTCTGTCGTGATGCTTGTGTCATGGCTTCCCCAGGTTGCAGACATCAAGCAAGCCAACAACTTCATCAGAGAGCAAGACTTGTTCGCTTTGAAATCTGTTAAGATTCCCGTGAGAAACCACGGGATCCTCACCGAGACCCACCGAGAGCTCAGACCCCTCCCGGGCCCGTCCTCAGAGACCAGAGTGACGGT
>NW_005254242.1:0-281 GCF_000412655.1 Myotis brandtii | reverse complement strand
AATTCTCATACCACTAGACATGGCTCAGCTAAGTCAATAAGTTAGCCATGTCCCAGGGCATTTGTGTGTCAGTAAGTAAGTCTGACTGGAAGACTAGGCACAGGCAAGGGAGCAGCTGACTCTGTGTGGGGGGAGGAGGAATTGAGGGCCCGGATAAACAGGAGTGAGTGGAGCCTTTTCCTTCTTTCTTGACGAAAGTGAACTTCCTGTGATTCCACAGGTGGCAGCTCTGTGACTGGTCACTAAGCTGGAGTGGTAGGTGCCCATGGTCTTGGCCACCT
>NW_005254241.1:0-281 GCF_000412655.1 Myotis brandtii | reverse complement strand
ACCATAATGCTGTAAAATTAGAAATAAATCACAATTTTAAAAAAAACTGAAAAACACTCAAACAGATAGAGGTTAAATAACGTGTTATTTAAAAAATGAATTGATTAACAATGAGATCAAAAAAGAAATCAAAAGCTACCAAGAAATAATGGAAATAGGCACACAACAACCTGAGATCTATGGGATACAGTGAAAGCACGCCTGAGAGAGACATGCATAGTATTACAGGCCTACCTCAACAAATAAAAAAAGTTTCAAATAAACAATCTAACCCAATTCAT
>NW_005254240.1:0-281 GCF_000412655.1 Myotis brandtii | reverse complement strand
GTAAGAGGGTGAGGAAGATACAGCGACCTAGGAACCATGTGATCAGGACCTCCGTGCTGGCAGGATAATAAAGGTGATACCCAAGTGTTCGTTAACCATTTGATCCACATGGGTTGACACCCACGTCTCTAAGAGCAGGTCAAGGACCATGGTGTGGAGTGGGAATCTCCAGGAGAGGAACCCTAATCTGCCCTGTAGGGACTTGGGGGAGAGGTACAAAGATGGCTGTGGTGACGCTGCCATGTTATCCAAGTCCATTCACAGTGTAGCAGCATTTTCTA
>NW_005254239.1:0-281 GCF_000412655.1 Myotis brandtii | reverse complement strand
TTTTTTTTTTTTTTAATTGTACGTGTACACATATATATAAACACACACACATACAGGACCTCCCAGCTATGTGGAGACTTGCCAGTGGAAAGCATTTTCTCATCCATTTTTCCATGTCTTTCTCTACCTTGTGAAGAAGGGATTACAGGTAAGAGAACTGAGGCCCTAAAAAGTTAAGGAACTCACAGCTCTTACAACGGCGATGCTCCTACTCAAATCCAGATTTTCTGTCTGTCAAGTCCACGCTTTTCTCCTTTCTGTTCTGACGAGGTGTTTTACTG
>NW_005254238.1:0-281 GCF_000412655.1 Myotis brandtii | reverse complement strand
TGGAATCTAATAAACAACATAAACTGATGTACATTTGTTTTTATATTGTTACTTAGCACCCATTCATTTCAACCTGAAGAAGTCTCTCTAGCATTTTTTGTAAGGCAAGTCTAGTAATAATAAACTACTTCAACTTTTAGATTTTTTTCTGGAATATTTTTAATTCTCCATAATTTCTTTATATTTATTGATTTTAATGAATTTATTGAGGTGACACTGGTTAAGAAACTTATACAGGTTTCAAGTGCACAATTCTACAGCACATCATCTGTACACTGTAT
>NW_005254237.1:0-281 GCF_000412655.1 Myotis brandtii | reverse complement strand
ACAAATTCGTGCACTGGGCCCCTAGTGTATATATAAATTTAGATTTTGAACAATACATAATTTCCTGCAAGTATTAGTTTTCATTTCTTATTGTTTTAATCCAAAACCATTATTAATAACATTATTTTTTGCAAGTAGGTTTCTCACATATCATATTCTTAATATTAAATACTGGTACTTAAAATGTTAATTAATAGCATGTTAGAATTTGTGACATTCCTTGAAGTTTATATTTAAAATATTGAGAAGGTAGCCTGGCTGGTGTGGCTCAGTGGTTGAGC
>NW_005254236.1:0-281 GCF_000412655.1 Myotis brandtii | reverse complement strand
AAAGGGGGATGTCTCTTGGCCCTGGTCACTCTGCTAGGTAAGCAGCAGGCTTGGGAGCCCTGGAGTCCTCACTAAGGACTTGCCTACCGTGAGCAGTACCACTCCCTCCCGCCAGATGTCAGGCTTGAACACCTCTTTTTCTGGACGTGACGCTTGATTTTCGGCTGCACTGTTTGTCAGCAGGCATTTCCTTTCCTTTCAGACCATCACTCTATCTCAAACTCTTTCTCTCCTCCCATCTCCCTTAACCATCGTGCCTCTCTCATCACCTACTTGCAAAA
>NW_005254235.1:0-281 GCF_000412655.1 Myotis brandtii | reverse complement strand
GAACAAACAGGAGAAGCATTGGGGAGAGTATATGCTAAGAAACATTGTATTTCATAGACAGAATTCTTCCTCTTACTTAGAAAACCTGAAACAGGAGAGTTAATGAAATTAGCTATTCTGAACTAAATGAATATCTGTGGTCAAGTATACATTGAAACAAAGGGATTTCAAAAATCCTGAACTTTGTCCATTAAAAGTGAACTTGCAAGAACTTGTATGGATGGTAATAGGCACGAGTACAACCCTCATATTTGTTTACTAGAGGCCCAGTGCACAAATAC
>NW_005254234.1:0-281 GCF_000412655.1 Myotis brandtii | reverse complement strand
GTTTTTTTTAAGACTTTAGACCCAAAAGTAAAACCTTCTTACCCTCTTGGCAAAAATGTCACTGCACAGTCCTCACTCCCTTTGTTACTGCTTCCAAGTTGGAAAATTGGCCCAAATAAGAATTGTTTTTCTAAAAGGTGAAATGCAATGAATTTCCTCTTCGGTATGGCCCATAACACTATTGCATGGAAATGCTAACGCATGTCGCCTGGTGATAAGCAAGGAATCCCAGAGCCACTGTTGACTCTGAGAGACCATCTCAGGTTGGGCATCCTGAGCTT
>NW_005254233.1:0-281 GCF_000412655.1 Myotis brandtii | reverse complement strand
AAAGAAGATTAGTAAAATGTATATGAAAATCTCCCTCTAGTCAGAGTCTGGGGTGTGCCACGGGACCCAGAGTAAGTCCCCGCCCACCGTTACATGCCTGGAAATTTCACAAGACCCAGATCCAGCCAGCTACACCCTCTTCAAGCCCCACTGAGTTGGGGGCACAGCCTCAGTTCCTCCAGTCTGGTGCCAGGGCAGAGGGCATGGCCTCAGATCCCAGGCCCATAATCAGGTCCCCTGGCCCGGGTGCTGAGGTGGGGGACATGGCCTCAGGTTTCCTG
>NW_005254232.1:0-281 GCF_000412655.1 Myotis brandtii | reverse complement strand
TAACCCACGTGACCCAGAGGAACATTGAAGAACATGGTGAACGTGGGGGTAGAGAAGTGAAGAGCCGGGGGCCTTCCTTTCGGCCCCTCACCACTTACGTTCAAGGACGGCCAGTGTCTGCCACCCGGCTGAGTGGATGTTGCCCTGCTTTGTAGTCTGTCTTCAGTGACATGAGCCTTTGGTATTTCTGTTCATCTTTCAACAAAATTAGCTTTTATAGAGACTGAAAACTCAGTGAAGTATATAGAACCTGGTGTAATTACAATACTTAAATGGTTTAG
>NW_005254231.1:0-281 GCF_000412655.1 Myotis brandtii | reverse complement strand
AACCGGGACCTCCTGGTTCATAGGTTGATGCTCAGCCCTGAGCCACGCTGGCCGGGCTGCCTGCTGCTTGAAGGCCCAGGGCTCCGCCTGTGGGTTTGCCCGAGCGGCTGCGTGTGCCTTCGAGCGCGTGAAGCAGTTTCGGGTGGGTGTGCCCTCCCCCACAGGACACGGTGCAGATCGGGAACCGGCTCCCGGGGCTGAGGATGCGCAGCGTGGTGCTGGGCGGCGTGTCGGAGGACAAGGTCTCGGTGCGCCGCGGCTTCCGGGGCTGCATGCAGGTA
>NW_005254230.1:0-281 GCF_000412655.1 Myotis brandtii | reverse complement strand
TCACATCTTTTGAACAGTTATTTAGCTCAGTATCAGAGATGCTTCTGCCTCTCCGAGTGGTTTTGTTTCCTCATGGCCATACCTATAAAAGGCATTTGCACTTTCTATAATGCCCACTTCAGTGGGCATTTGGATTTATCAGAATCATCTGGAGGGCTGGTTAAAACACAGGTTGAATTTCTGATTCAGTAGGTCTAGGTCTGGGGTGAAGCTTGAGGATTTGTATGTGTAACATGAGCCAAGAGATGCTGATGCTGCTGGTCCAGGGACCACACTTTGAG
>NW_005254229.1:0-281 GCF_000412655.1 Myotis brandtii | reverse complement strand
TTTTACACCCCCGTTGAGAGGGCCAATCAGCAACTATAGGCTGTGCAGGAAGTTTGAAGAAGGTGAGAGCACCTGCCTCTATGTAGCATGAGGAGGAAAAAAGCAAGATGATTTCTATACAGAGATTGCTTTTTGAACCACGAGGCTGTTGTTGAAGAAATTGTACCTACTTTGTGGCAGTGACCCAAATTGCTGTGTAGTTTCTAGAAGGAGATAAACAGAGTTTACTAGTAAGCGTACTCGTGGGTTAAATGCAAACATGCAGAGTGACAGTAAATGTC
>NW_005254228.1:0-281 GCF_000412655.1 Myotis brandtii | reverse complement strand
TAGCAATATGTGCCAGATACCGAGTACTTTACATGTAATGATTTATTAGATATGCATATATATTTAATATATTACATACTATATGACATATAACTGCCTCTTGCATACAATGGAAATATTCCTGTGGTAAAAAAAATTGACATTTTTCTCTTTATTGCATATTGTGGGAGTGTAAGAAATAGAGAGGCTAAGGTATTCATTCAAAGTCAAAGAGTTGGTGATGAAGCAGAAATTTTATGGGAATATAGGCAGGTTTAGGGATTTTTTAGAATTGGGGTCCA
>NW_005254227.1:0-281 GCF_000412655.1 Myotis brandtii | reverse complement strand
CTGCCCCCTGGTGATCAGTGCGCTCCCACAATGGGAGTGCTGCTCAGCCAGAGGCTGGACTCACGGCTGGCAAGCACAGTGGCAGTAGCAGGAGCATCTCTTGCCTCCGTGGCAGTGTAAGGAGTGGTGAGCCAAATGGTAAGGAGCCAGCAGGTGGGTGGTTAGGAGCAAGCAGGTGAATGGTTAGGAGTGAGGGGTCCCAGAATGAGAGAGGGCACAGGCTGGTACAAATTTCGTGCATCGAGCCACTAGCAGTCTAATAATATGCATACTTGTTATTA
>NW_005254226.1:0-281 GCF_000412655.1 Myotis brandtii | reverse complement strand
AAACTTAGTCCCATTTATATCTCTATCTAGAAAAATAACTAGCTGAAGAAGGTAGTAGATTGTGTATTTTCTCCCATCTAATCTGTATAATTTAACGTTTTTATAGTTTAACCTAGGATAACAATGAGAATATCAATGAAAAAGTCAGAGACAGTTGACCTCTGTGTGCCCTCACCCCCAGACTCTGCCATTGTCACCCATGTCATTCATTCACCCATTCAGCAAGCAGGATACCAGAGCTGCTCTGATAGGGCAATTGAGGAGTGTTTCACCAGGGACCA
>NW_005254225.1:0-281 GCF_000412655.1 Myotis brandtii | reverse complement strand
GCAATATTAAAATATTTCTTCCAATTATTTTCCTTTCGATGTACACAAATCCGTGCACTGGGCCACTAGTTATGTTAGAATTCTCATTGTTTTCAAACAAGAATACCAATATTACATATAGAAATATGTTTATTTGCCACATTTTATCCAACAAAACCAATGTTAGAACTGGTACAGAATTTCAATCTGAAAAAAATTTTACTTTGCTCAAAAGAGATACTTAAAGGTATAGCATACACATGTTCCAGCCTCGTGTGTGTGTGTGTGTGTGTGTGTGTGTG
>NW_005254224.1:0-281 GCF_000412655.1 Myotis brandtii | reverse complement strand
GAAAGGAGTTTTTAGGGATAAAATAAGCAGGTTTAGGAAGGTTTAGGAATTAGAGGGTCCATGGGGAGAACCATGGGGCTGCAAAGCTGGGAGCTGCCCAAAGATATACATTCACAAAATAGTAGAGCTGCAGAAGGTATACATTCACAGAATAAAGGAAAGGAATCCACTCATCCAGAGAGGGAAGAGGAAGGCCAAAGGGAAAAGAAAAACAATAAGAGAAGAAGAGGGGAACTTCACGTGAGGCTTGAGCTCTGAAGCTGCTATAGTGACCAATCAGA
>NW_005254223.1:0-281 GCF_000412655.1 Myotis brandtii | reverse complement strand
TACACTTCTGTGTTGCTTTGAAATCATAAAATAGCATTGAGTGCAGTGCCTCAAATGTTTAATAAATGTCCCATAAATATGTGTTGAATGAGGAAAAGAATAAATGTCATTAAAATGATTTGCTTACACCTCAGATATTCTCTGTCTTTAGTACCTCACATTAAATAAACTTTTCACTTTGGGCTTGCTTCCTTATCACCCAACCGGTAATTATACTTCATTCCATAAACTAGACATATTCCAGCCCAGCCTTACACATTTGACAGAAAGAAGGAAGGAAA
>NW_005254222.1:0-281 GCF_000412655.1 Myotis brandtii | reverse complement strand
TGAGCCCGAAACCCAGGCATGTGCCCTGACCAAGAATTGAATCATGTCCTTTTGGTTCATAGGTTAATGCTTAACCACTGAGCCATGCCAGCTGGGCAGCTTTTGTCATTTTTTATTTGAATTCTAAGGGAAAAGAGGTCAGTGCCTAGTCAGATATTGCACGTTTTAAAAATCCTTGCAGCACACCAGAGTGCCGTGGCACACCAGTTGAAAATCACTGCACTAGAGGGTGATTTTATGTTTGAACTAGTGGCCCAGTGCATGAAATTCATGCACATTAA
>NW_005254221.1:0-281 GCF_000412655.1 Myotis brandtii | reverse complement strand
TGTGTGTGTGTGTGTGTGTGTGTGTGTCCTCCCACGTCAGCTAAGTCGGGCATATGGCAGAGGCTGGATATAAGTTGGAAGGATGTCTGTGCCACTAGTGCTCATATTCTGTTTTGTATTTTTAGTTTTCTTTTCTCATATTGTCAACTATTTCCTTGGCTGAAGGAAAGAATGGAATCAACATTTTTGGTGTTTGGCTCTGTACCAGAACTGTGTTGTACACATAGAAGCTGCAACTGTCTCCAGCCGCCATCATCATCATCATCATCATCATCATCATC
>NW_005254220.1:0-281 GCF_000412655.1 Myotis brandtii | reverse complement strand
TTCCCGAAGACCCACTCCTGCCTCCAAGGGCGCCGGCTTCCTGACCAGCCAGCCGTGCCCTAAAGCACCAGCAGGGGAGGAAATGAACTCCCCGGGAGGAGCAGATGATCCCGCAGGAGGTGGAGGTGCTCTCTGCTCGCGCCCAGGCTGGCACGGAACCTCAAACACGATTTACTCAGCCATGTGTGAGCTGCAGCCGGGAGCTGCCGGCCATCTGTTCCGCCCAGTGACCCCTCGGAGCCTCGTGCCCCCCACGACGCCAGCATCACTCCCCTCATCCA
>NW_005254219.1:0-281 GCF_000412655.1 Myotis brandtii | reverse complement strand
AGGCTGACCTCTCGACCACAGCGGGCGAAAGGACACCCACACTTCTCTTGCAGGCTCACGTGGGGCGCACCCTGCAGCCCTGCGCCTCCCGCTTTGCCAATGGAGCGTCTGCAGTGGCTGGAAGGCTGCGCCCCGTCTCCCTGGACTCACAGGGTCTGCTGTGCTGACGGGGACGCCGGAGGAGACGCCGGGAAATGGTTTGGAGAGAAAGGCCGGCAGCAGCTGCGAAGGCAGACCCAGCCCACTCCCCTCGGCTCCTCCGGGCAGCAGCTCGCTTTACA
>NW_005254218.1:0-281 GCF_000412655.1 Myotis brandtii | reverse complement strand
AGAACGTAGCAATGGTCAGGATTCCCTACTCCTGGGCAGTAGGGAAGGCATCCTTGTGCAGGCCAACAGTTGCCTGCCACAGAGCAAAAACTCCATAAGCAACCACATGGGAACCACTAAATATACAGATACAATAATTAAAAGATTCTTCAAAGAACTATAAATGCACTGTCTATTAACAAACTGCATAATTATTTATTCTCTAAGTTCGTTCAACTTATGGATATAATTTTTTAATGTTTTTATTTTTTTAGAGAGAGGAAGAGAGAGAGAGAGAGAGA
>NW_005254217.1:0-281 GCF_000412655.1 Myotis brandtii | reverse complement strand
CTTGGCATATGTGGTTTTCAAACCAGGATATAAGGCACATTTCTCAAAGGATTAACAAATGAAAGACAAATTAGAGAACTGTCTAACCATTCAGTGCTAAAAGAGCTGTCAGTTTTTTAGTTAGGTGTAAGACTGTATGTAATGGAAATTCGCTTGAGTGGGAGTTTTATTTAAAAAATGAAGGGAGAAAGCAAAAAAATCAATAATAACTAATAATAAGGTTCTTTCAGTACAATTCAGTGTGTGGTTCCATTTTACTTTCTATTTTATGAGCAAGATAA
>NW_005254216.1:0-281 GCF_000412655.1 Myotis brandtii | reverse complement strand
CTCCAGATTACAGGGCCCTGTCTAGTCAGCAGCCATGGCTGGGCAGCGGCTAAGGTGGTCCCAGGTGAATCAGCTCTGCTGGGGCCCTGTTCTCTGGAGCTGGTCACCCCTGGCTATCTGTGATGTCAGGGTCCCAGAAAGAGGGTGTGGCTGAAGTAATGCAGAGGGTCATTATGGGAACTGCTCCCTCTGTTGGTATCCATAAAGATGTGGAGGAGGCCAAAGTAAGGCCATTTGTAAAAGGCACCTTGAAATTGAAAGCAATTTTATAGAAGTTGTAG
>NW_005254215.1:0-281 GCF_000412655.1 Myotis brandtii | reverse complement strand
GTCTCTTAAGTCGCTTCCATTTAGAACTACAAATTAGCAAAACAAGGGCACTTCTTCACTGAGCCTTTTCTGGGAGCCGGGAAGCAGGCCCGGGCCCTGTCACTGGTCCAGTGGGTTTGAACGGGGAGGTGGAAGGGGAACCTCTTCTGCCAACTTGGGGTCCAGGCAAGCAGCGGGGCCTCCAGATCCCCCCGCCTGGGGTGGCTCCCACAGCCTGTGCAGGCAACACTCCCCTGGGCTTGTTGGGCTGTGCAGTTTCCAGTTGTCCCTGGCGTGGAAGC
>NW_005254214.1:0-281 GCF_000412655.1 Myotis brandtii | reverse complement strand
TAGATTCTTCTCCTGTCTAGTTATTTACAGCAGAGGAAACTATGGAATCAGGCAGCGAGGAGCAATTATTTCTACAAAAACTGGTAGTGATAGCAGCTTGTAGAACACAAGCAACAGTTTGGCATTGCCAGTCACAGAACTGGAACTCAGGAGCTGAGCTCCGTTGTCCAATGAATGTCAAGTTCAGTTAGCAGAGCAGGCCCAAGAATCATGTCAGAAAAATAACTTCTAAAGTTTGTTCGTCTAGAAAGTTCTGAAGTAAAGACCCAGGACAAGATGCC
>NW_005254213.1:0-281 GCF_000412655.1 Myotis brandtii | reverse complement strand
TATTTTTCCCTTAATGATTCTGTCATTATATCCTTTCACTGTAAGAGACCTTTGTCATGAGTCCAACTATATGCTGAGTTCCATGAGTGCTTCTAAAGATTCTCCAAATGAGTGTGGCCTTGAAGATCCATAAAGCAGTGCTGGCATGGATACATTAGAACAACTCCAGCTCATTAAAATACGCTTACCGTGTTATTTTTGCAGAGGGGGAGGAGAGATGGCTGGGGATAATGGAATCCTTGTGACTGGGTGGTTATGGAGTTACCCCAGAGTACAAAAAA
>NW_005254212.1:0-281 GCF_000412655.1 Myotis brandtii | reverse complement strand
TCTGTCCTCAGCTAAACTGGGAGAACCCTGAATCAGAAAACATGTGCCCAACACAGGACTTGACATAAAATGGGGCACTTGATAAATATTTGTGGGAAGAGAAAAGGAAGGAAGATCCATGCTTAGCATCCTCATTTATATATTTACTTCTTAAGTGATTCATGTATTTGAAAACCCAACTTATCACATATTTCCATCACATTATTGCCATGGGAAAGTGGGTACTCCCACTTTTTAAAATATACATATATTGATTGATTTCAGAGAGGAAGGGAGAGGGA
>NW_005254211.1:0-281 GCF_000412655.1 Myotis brandtii | reverse complement strand
AAATTTTTGTGCACCGGGCCTCTAGTTGATATAATAATAATTAATGACCTTTAGTCTTGTCATGTGTAATGGATCCATTCTCTGATCACCCCCCAACTTCCCCCCCTGCCGGCCTGGGAAAATGTGATAACAAAATGATTAAGGATAATATCTTACCCTAGAAATTTTAATTTTAGCATCAAAATATTTATAGTTTTGTGCATGGAAACAAGCTGATTTGGAATTTTAAAACTATGGTGTATATATATATATATATATATATCTACACTAATGAAAGAGAA
>NW_005254210.1:0-281 GCF_000412655.1 Myotis brandtii | reverse complement strand
ACCTTTCTCTGTGGAGTACTTCACATTCAGAAAACTACCGGTTTTGGTTTCCAAGGGCTAAGTGGCGAAAGAAGCAGTTTCCCGGGGAAAACTGCAGTTTAAACTGCAGAAACACTCTACAGAGTGCATTTCTGCTCTAACCTCACACTGAACCTATCACCAATATACAGAGTTCTGCAGGCTTGTGTTCACTCAGAGCTGCTAGGCACCCTCTTATGACTTAAGGTCATTTCTGGTGGAAGCCCCTCACAACAGTGTTTCAATCTCTGCCAGGCAGAGAC
>NW_005254209.1:0-281 GCF_000412655.1 Myotis brandtii | reverse complement strand
CACTAATAAAATAGAAAGATGCAAATTGACCATACCTACGCAATGCCCACCAGCCAATCAGCAGTGAGTACGCAATTTAACCTGATAAAGATGGTGGAGGCCCGGCCCCCCACCCGCTTGGGGCCTCTGGGCAGCACGCATGCAGGAGTAGAGTGGCAGAGTGGGGCAGGACTCCTTCTATGAGGGGGAGGGCGGGGGGCAGAGGGAGCTACCGGAGTGCGCTCTGGCCGGAGCGAAGACGAAGGCAGTGGCCAGAGTGAAGGCCTGGGTCTCAGGTGCTG
>NW_005254208.1:0-281 GCF_000412655.1 Myotis brandtii | reverse complement strand
GGGAGAACAGGGACAAGCTGTGGGGGCGAGGTGGAGAACCGTGGCGCCCAGACCCAGACAACACCTGCCAGGCCCTTCACTGAGGCCTCAGTCAGAGGCGGCTTCAGGGACTCCCACTGCTGGCTCTCGAGTGATTGGCATCTTATTTTCAATTACCTTTGCCTTCAAGAGCCTTAGTTTCCCACTGTTTGAAAATATTTTTTCAAGTAAATTGTAGCTTAGTGTACTTATCTTTCTAATTCTTTAAGGTTTCTGCTCTTTGTTTTGTAGGTTTATGCATT
>NW_005254207.1:0-281 GCF_000412655.1 Myotis brandtii | reverse complement strand
TGGTCCAGAGTAACTCCGGCTGTAAGCTGGTCAGCAGGGAGGGGCCAGGGTGAGTCTTGAGGCTGAGTTTGCAGAGCAAGCTCAATGCTTATGTGGATGGTATGTTTATTCGGGGGCAGGGGGGTGAGGGGAGGGTGCTAAAGGAGATTATGGGGGTCAAAGCCTTCCCGCAGTGCCACCCTTAGCATCCTTCCCACTGCAGGTCACGGCTCAGTGAGCAGGGAGATCAATTGGCGGAATACAATTAGCACCGAAAAGAAAAGGAATGTTGTAGAAAAGGC
>NW_005254206.1:0-281 GCF_000412655.1 Myotis brandtii | reverse complement strand
ATAATCATAAAATATGGTTATCCTAAAGTAAACCTTTCTATGTAGCTAGCTTTTAAGAAATGGTTAGCATTTCTTTGGAGAATGATTTACTCTAAATTCAGTTAGAAAATTGGAAATGCTTAGAAGCAGCTATTTTCTTCAATTCTCTAAATTCATGCTATCTCTTCTCTATGATAATGGTGTCACTTGTTATTTATTATCATGACCAAGGGTTGAATTATAACAAAGCAGAACTCAGTTTTTATCTGTCTGACCAAAAGCATAACTGAAAATCTTTTTTT
>NW_005254205.1:0-281 GCF_000412655.1 Myotis brandtii | reverse complement strand
TGCCCTTCTGTCTGGGAGAAAGCTGACCCCTAGCTCTTGCCCTGATGCTGGACAATTCAGTTCCTCCCCTTATGTCTCTGGTTCCTTTCAAGCTGCTGCCCCCACACTGGAACTGAGAGGGAATGAGGCTTAGTTAGTCTGTGTATGGGCCCTTTAAGAGCTGCCTTCTACTCCAACAGCCTCCATCTCCCTCAGTCTTATCTTGGGCGCTTGGTGTAGGGCTGGGACCCTCAGTCCTCAGGGGAGACCTCCACAGCTAGATATCCTTCCAGATTTTTATC
>NW_005254204.1:0-281 GCF_000412655.1 Myotis brandtii | reverse complement strand
TGTTTAAAATTATATTTTAATTTCATGAATTTAAGTCCTAATTCCTAATTATGATTCTTAAAGATAGACATTTTCTTAGACGCGACTAACTAGGCAGTTGAAGGCAAAAGAAAGTAATATGCATTCTCTTTCATAAAAAGAAGGGTCAGATAGTAAAACATGGTCAGAAACGTATATTCTGATCACATTTTCTTTGATTTGGAATCATTTCCTCTATTTTTTGTCTCCCATAAATCACTGAAGTAGTCCAGTCACTCGAACTTGTAGTCAGAACGCACCAT
>NW_005254203.1:0-281 GCF_000412655.1 Myotis brandtii | reverse complement strand
AGCCGTCCAGTGCTTTGGGAGCTGTAACTGCTGCCACCTCCCCCTCTCAGCTGGGTACTGTTACAGCTGAGGACAAGAATGCTCAGAGAGGGTTAGTAACTTTCTGAAGGTCACACAGCCAGCAAAAGGGAGAATCCAGGCCTGGATTGAGCCAAGTGATGAAACCCCAATGGGAAAAGGAATCTGGGCACCTGGCCGCCTGGCGTGCTTCCTGCCTCCCTCACTCTCAGCCACGCAGGCATTTCCGAGGCTCCACGCGGGGCTCAGGAACAAAGCAGCCG
>NW_005254202.1:0-281 GCF_000412655.1 Myotis brandtii | reverse complement strand
GGCCTAAGCCATCAGTTGGACATCCCCCGATGGCTCCCAAACTGCAAAAGGGTGCAGGCCTGTCTGAGGTGTCTCCCCCCCCCCACTCCCGTGCATAAATTTCGTGTTCTGGGCCTGTAGTATATAGATAATAGTGAAAAGCCATAGTGGCTTGGAGAAGGGGTTGGTGGGATTGGTCAGCCATGGATATTTGTAGAGTACTTTCAGTAGTCTGTTGTCTTACGTAACTTTTTCTTTTCCAACAGAATAATACAACAGATCTTTGCAGGGTTCTTTGCAAA
>NW_005254201.1:0-281 GCF_000412655.1 Myotis brandtii | reverse complement strand
AAATCCCATAACCACCTTTAAGAGTTTGGGTGTTCATTTGGAAAACAGCTACGACATGTGCCGTGGTGATGGGTTTGTTGTTTTTAAGTCACCATCTCTCTCCTCTGAGACATAGGAGGTCACCGGGCTCCTGATATAAAGGCCTGACTCAGATCCACAGCATCCACCTCGGAAACCAGGCGCTCAGAACCAGCCGACACTCTGTCGTGACGCTCAGCCCCACTACCAAAGGCTTCCTCCTGGGCTCTGGACCCCTCTTCTACTCCATTCTTCCTTCCAGG
>NW_005254200.1:0-281 GCF_000412655.1 Myotis brandtii | reverse complement strand
GTCAGGACAGGCTGAGGGCCGCGGCGGAGGCAGACCCTCTCGGGAGTGTCCATCACGTGAGCCCGTGGCCTCCTTCCTCTTTTGGGTCTGATTGAGCCAGAGTTTCTGTTACTTCATCGCAAACGTCTTAGGGACACTCTGTGCAATGATGACTCACGTTTTACAGCCTCTCCCACCGGATCGTGAGCTGCTGGGTCCCTGAGGGAAGAGTGGCCAAGTGAACGAATACACGAACGAATGCAAAGAAATGAGGAGAGAGCCCGGGGCCAGAGTGTGTGGAG
>NW_005254199.1:0-281 GCF_000412655.1 Myotis brandtii | reverse complement strand
AAAATATCATGACTGAATTTATTTCTCCCAAAAGGGGGGAATAATGCTAAAATTTGACAGTAGCTATCAAAATAGCTAATTAAGTGAACTAAATAACCCTTCAGTATGTTTACTTGTTCCATTTCTGAGGGCACTACAACTGAACATGGCAGCACTGATTATTTGTTCCAGTGGAATCAGCTGCCATCCTCTTTATGAGTAAAACTTTGAACTGATGTTGGCAGAATCCACAGTGTACCTTCTATAACATTCTATTGGCCACGTTTATAGAGACCCTCCAA
>NW_005254198.1:0-281 GCF_000412655.1 Myotis brandtii | reverse complement strand
ATTCCACTTATATGAGGTCCCTAGAACAGGAAAATTTATAGAGACAGAAAGAATAGAGGTTACCAGGGCTGAGGTGGGGGCTGGGGAGGAATGGGGAGTTATTGTCTAATGGGTAGAGAATATGTTGTGATGAAAAGATTCTGGAAATAGTTTTTGATGGTTATACAACTTTTTAAATGTAATACTTAATGCCACTGAATTGTACACTTAAAATGGTAAATTTTATAGTGTGTATATTTTACCACCATTTAACAAAAATCCAAAACCAACCAACCAAAACA
>NW_005254197.1:0-281 GCF_000412655.1 Myotis brandtii | reverse complement strand
AGGAGAAGGAAGGGAAAGAAAAGGAGAGAGAAAGCAGCATAGACAAAAGCCAAGTCTCTGTGAACCCACAAAATACCAAAGCACAAAGCTCATTTTAGAAATAGTTCTCTCTTAGAGCTAATGTGAGTCACTATTGCTTCTTTACTTTTGGAATTTAACCTCGCTCTAGTCTGCCCTCCCTATAAATAAGTGTGAGACACCCAGGCATAGATTGTCCCTGCGTTCTGACAGGACCCAATCCAGGACCTTGCTTCCTTGGACCCTCCCACAATCACCCAACC
>NW_005254196.1:0-281 GCF_000412655.1 Myotis brandtii | reverse complement strand
CCCTGGTTTGAGTCTTTGCCTGAATGAAGCCTGCATATGAGTAATCTACAGATTCCCCAGCCTCTAGACTGGCCTGGATCATGACAACCCTCTTACTGGTGGTTAGATGCATCTTTGTAATGGCAGGAAGGCACCTGGAGTTTACTCTGGTAAAGGAGGATGAGGATCCATGTGGATGTCCCACCTTGAGGGATGGGTTCTCAATGGAGCTGTTGTTAATTGAGAGCAGAGAGAAGCAGCAGCTTTTTGGAAGGCCTTTTCCTACCTTGTGTCTTTTCTTT
>NW_005254195.1:0-281 GCF_000412655.1 Myotis brandtii | reverse complement strand
CTATTCAACTCCAAATTCCCTCCTCTTTCTTTTTAATGAAATCACAGACTTTTATATATTGACCAGCATTGAGGGACTCTATTTCCAGCTCAGAGGCTAAAGTCAATCCTGGTGATCTCATTCCCTTTGCTAATGACAGCATTAGCAATTCCAATGAATTAGATGAGAGAGGACACTTATTGGGTGCTTCTGGAAAAGGCTTCCAGACTCTTAAAAAGAGCCCCACACAGGAAGATCCAGTCTCTTTCCCTTCAGTTAATGCTGCTGTGTCAACAAATGAT
>NW_005254194.1:0-281 GCF_000412655.1 Myotis brandtii | reverse complement strand
ATCTTAGACTCTGGTCAGTGGTGTCCCTACAAATGACATCCAGGTCCTGAGACCTCCTCCTCAGGGCACCTGGTAGATTTTGTTCCTCGAGCCAGGACCTGCGGGCTGAAAAGCAAATTCGCTTTGAGTGTACATTTCCTCTGGGTCCAGATGCTGTCCCTGCTACTGTCACTCTGCTGATTTCAAGGCCATCTGTCCCTTTATCTGGAGCTCTGGAGGCTGTTACCCTCTGGAGCAATAAAAAATAAGATTCTGAAGGTGTGGGCAGTATGTCTTCCTTC
>NW_005254193.1:0-281 GCF_000412655.1 Myotis brandtii | reverse complement strand
TGGATTTCTTCCTTTTAATTCAACCTGGACATCTCCAGTCAAAGCTGCTGGGATTCAAAGCCATCAAGACAGGGAGAGATTGGGTCACATTCAAAGCACAACTTTTGAATTATTTTGGAGCAAATTCTTCACAAAGCGTGAGGTCCCCGCAATGCACGGTGTGGTGTGTGTCCCTGTGCTCCTTAGGAGGCGCAGTTGCAGGTCCTGCCGTGGCTCCACTACATCGGGGTCTGCACCTTAGCCAGGTCCCCACGTGGTCTGGACACAAGGCCTGCATTTAT
>NW_005254192.1:0-281 GCF_000412655.1 Myotis brandtii | reverse complement strand
TTCCACCCCGCTCTGGCTGCTCCAGGCCTCTGAGCAGTGCTCGCGTGCAGGTGCGGAGCGGCCGGGGCTGGGTGTGATGCTGCTATGAGGGGGGGTGCAGGAGGTGGAGGGAGCTACAGGAGGGCAGCGGCTGGAGCTAAGGCGGAAGGCAGCTCTGGCCAGAGTGAAGGCAGAAGGCGGCTCCGGCCAGAGGGAAGGTGGAAGGCAGCTCTGGCTGGAGTGAAGGCGGAAGGCAGCGAAGGCTCAGGTCCCAGGTGCCGGAGGGAAGCCGGTGCCGGCAG
>NW_005254191.1:0-281 GCF_000412655.1 Myotis brandtii | reverse complement strand
CCCTTTTGGATCTGCATACCATGGGTTCTGCCCACACAGACCTCATCTCTGTGACTTCATGGAGAACAACTTCCTGGATGAAGAGGTGAAACCCATCAAGAAAATGGGCAACCACCTGACTCACCTGTGCAGGCTGGTTGGCCCTAAGGCAGGGCTGGGTGAATATCTCTTCAAAAGGCTCACCCTTAAACATGACTGGGAGCCTTTGGAGCCCAGAGGCCTTTGAGAGGCCCTTCTGCATTCTTCTGGTGTCTGGCTTTTGCCTGAGCCTCTCCCTGAAA
>NW_005254190.1:0-281 GCF_000412655.1 Myotis brandtii | reverse complement strand
AGAGAACAAAGAGGTCTGTGGACCTTCAGTAGGGCTGGGCCCTGAAAGGTTACCCATCTGGGGTAACTAACTCCCAGAAACAGGCAGATCTGAGTTCAGAGGGGCTACACAAAGGATTCGTTTGAGAACTCCAAGTTCTCCATCCACCCAAATGTGGAGGTGGTAACAACACTGGAACACCAATGGACTATGAAGCTGGACCTATACCCAGAGATTCAATCCACCAATAACCCCACAACCTCTGTATTTATGTCCACACTTCACACAATTCATTGAACATT
>NW_005254189.1:0-281 GCF_000412655.1 Myotis brandtii | reverse complement strand
GTGTCTTACCTGAGTAACACAGACCGTCCCGTCCGCTCTGGAAAGAGCTGTCTCTCTCCGTGTCTCTCTATCTTCCTCTTTTCCATGTCCCCCGGGCATGCTGAGCTCTCAGGTGTGTCACCGAGATCAGCACGCCTTGTCTGCAGGGGACGGACGCCAGCTCTGCAGCCTGGGCTCCCGAGGGCCTCGGGGCAAAAGGAAGGGGCGTTGTCAGATCCGAGAGAGGCTGAGCTTAAGATGTGCCGACACCCTGGCTGGTTTGGCTCAGTGGATAGAGCGTC
>NW_005254188.1:0-281 GCF_000412655.1 Myotis brandtii | reverse complement strand
GGCCGGTCGCTTAGCCTTTTATATATATAGATTCTTTCATGATATATTTTCCCATATGATCAACTGCAAACCTACTTTTACCTGTATATGCATATATTTTCTCATAAAGATTATACTAGAGGCTGGTAACAGCAATTTACTTCAAGGACCACAATTGGGTGGTTGAGGAACAGGAACGGCAAGGAGTGTTACTTTTCATTATATATCCTTTTGTGACCTTTGAATTATACTATATTCAAATATTACTTATTCAAAAATTAATAATTAAAATATAAAGCAAG
>NW_005254187.1:0-281 GCF_000412655.1 Myotis brandtii | reverse complement strand
AAATCAATGGAAAAATATTCTCAGATGAGGATTACCAAAAAAACTCAAACATTCACCCTGGTGTCCTGAGATGAGGCCTCTGCCTGCACAGTCCACCTTTGCTCACTCTTCAGCCTTTGCCTCAGATGCTCCCACTGCAGCTGGGTACACTGTATCCTTCCCAGGGTTTGGCAGAGAGGAGGCCCAGGCAAGGCACTGGGAGGGATTTGGGTTCTGTGTCTGCCTAAGATGAGCTGGCCAGGGGTCTTCTGTCTCCATCCAGAGGTCTCTCCAGCCTGCTC
>NW_005254186.1:0-281 GCF_000412655.1 Myotis brandtii | reverse complement strand
CAGTGGCCCTGGCTTGGAGTTGATTTTTTTTCTCATCGTCGTTATGATGAAACAACATTACTCAATGAAACAACATTACTCAAGGACCTGATGTACATACCTAGGTTAAAGTCCAGTTTATAAATGAGGCACAGTAACAGGTCAACAGCAATAACTATAACAATAAAATAAACAAGTATAACAATGTACTGTAATCAAAGTTATGTGGAGGTGGTCTCTGTGTGTGTGTGCCAAAATATCTTACTGTCCTGTACTCACCCTTCTTCTTCTTCTTGTGATGA
>NW_005254185.1:0-281 GCF_000412655.1 Myotis brandtii | reverse complement strand
TTAGCTGATGGTAATGAACCAATGTCAGTTTCTTGATTTTGATCAATGCATCGTGGTTATGTAAAATGTTGTTATTAAGGGAAGCTGAGTGAAGGATATACTGTCTGCATTATATTTTACAAGATTTAAAATAATTTCAAAGTATAAAAAGGAACAAAAAGTGACTGTGTGTAGCAAAATGTCACATGTTAAATAGGAATATAAAAGCAGCAGACTTAACAATCAAAATCATGATCTATGAGAGAAAAAAATAAGTTGGGCTTCATTAAACTTAAAAAAAA
>NW_005254184.1:0-281 GCF_000412655.1 Myotis brandtii | reverse complement strand
CAGCCAAAGACTTGAGGAGTCCCCCCAACTCACTGCAACTCCTACCTCTCTGATTTTCTATTTCACAGGCGATAGCTGTTTTGCCTTCTTTAAGTTCCTTATCTGTCTCTTTACCTAAGTGAAACCTTTGGGCTCTGTTTAGGCACCCTTCCCTGTGTTGTAGCCCAGAAACTTCCTCTAAGCAGTAGGCTGCAGAATTGTAGGGATTAATTACCTTGTTTGTTTCCCTTTTCTCAGGGAGTTAGCCCTATACTGCCTATTTTTCAATGTCAAAAACTTTG
>NW_005254183.1:0-281 GCF_000412655.1 Myotis brandtii | reverse complement strand
ACTGAGTCACACCCAGCTGGTTTTTGTATATTCTTATTTACTATATACCCCACTATCTTCTTTGACCCACTCAGAACTCAAAACTTGAACTTCGTCTTGACAGATTTGTATTCATTCTATCTGGTAATGCTATTAGCTACAGCCACTTTTAGATTTATTTAATTCTTAAACCCTACATGTTTTAATTGACTTAAAACATAAAACCTTAAAAGCAAATGAAAATAAAGGGACACTTTCTCAAGATTCTGTCTCTTACACACACACACACACACACACACACA
>NW_005254182.1:0-281 GCF_000412655.1 Myotis brandtii | reverse complement strand
GAAATAAAAACATGAAGACATGTCTTATTTCAAATGTCTAAAAGACTGTTATGTAAAGGTAGGAAATGACCTGATTCATGTTATTTAAAGGGTAGAAATGTACATAATGAATGAAATACTAGTATATATGAGAGGAAGATATACATGTATATTAGTATACTAGTATACATGACAGTAAAGAAAAGGACATAAAGTGATCTAGATGGGGCTTTAGGGTTTATACATCTGCCAATTCATTCAAAAAATATCCACTGAGCACCAACTATGTGTCAGACACAGTT
>NW_005254181.1:0-281 GCF_000412655.1 Myotis brandtii | reverse complement strand
GACGAAGGCAGTCGAGAGGCAAATCGGCGCTGTGTGTGGGGAGGCTGAGGCCATCGAAGGCCACCGATTCAGGGAGTGAGGTGGGGGCAGGATCTCCAAGGAGCTGGGGGCAACACGGGAACTGAAATCCAAAAAGAGGAAAGGAAACTGGCCGAGGGAAGTGAGGATGGAGACCCTGCTGGGGAGACGCGTCCCAGAGGGGCAGGGAGGGCCGCGGTCAGACACTGGCATTGTATTCCTCGTGTGCCAGGGCCGGACCCCAGGGGCCTCTCGGGACCTGT
>NW_005254180.1:0-281 GCF_000412655.1 Myotis brandtii | reverse complement strand
ATGAACTCTGGGATGGGGCCTTTGTTGAATAATATAGACCCCTACTAGACTATGCCATGTCAGAACAAGAGCCAAGAGGACATACCCTCTAAGCACTCTAGTCTCCTTGTCTGATCTTCCTCAGGTATCTCTCTTTGGCCAAACCCAGCAAGGAGCTAGAGACTACAAAAGCCACTGAAGCAACTGATATCAATCTCCTGGGTACAAGAGGGCAAAAGAAGACCATTCAGGCAAGTCAAATACATTTTTTAAATGATTTCAAATATATTACAAATTAATAA
>NW_005254179.1:0-281 GCF_000412655.1 Myotis brandtii | reverse complement strand
ATATATATAATAGCCAAGCAACTTGAATGACCGGAACAACCAGAATGACCAGAATGACCGGTAGCTATAATATTCACTGCTGCTGGCCAATCAGCCTGATCAGGGGCGGGGCCAGATGGCCAACCTCCAGCAGGTCCCCCCCCCCAACTGTCCCAGCCTCCATTGGTCCCTATCAGGGCCAGGCCGTCTGGACCTCAACTTTACACATATTCGTGCACGGGGCCTCTAGTTATACATAAAAATTCACAATACTGATTTCCCATTTGGTTCAATTCAAGGAG
>NW_005254178.1:0-281 GCF_000412655.1 Myotis brandtii | reverse complement strand
GGAGAAGTTTTTAAATCGTTTCCACAAGCTTCTCATCGTGACAGGAAAGAAAAAAGATTGCCTCCGCTTGTAAATCCGGGCTTTGTTGTGGGACGGACCACGCTTCCTTTCTCTGTATCCTCATGTCGCCCCCACCCCACTCTCACCCCCCCCCCCCTCACACACAAGATTAGTGTCAGGACTTCTCACTATCTCAGCTTCTGTTTTTTTTCTACAAAGATATGTCCTTTGTTTTTATTTATTAACTAGAGGCCCATTGCATGAATTCGTGCATGGGTGGG
>NW_005254177.1:0-281 GCF_000412655.1 Myotis brandtii | reverse complement strand
CAGACACGCTCGTGTCCACCGCGGGCAACGAAACTCCGGCTTCCACCCCGACGTCGGGAACCGTCACACTGGGCGCTGTAATCTTCGCCTTCTTGTCCTTCTTGCCAAGTTTGAAACCAAACTTCGGCGGCTTGACAGACACGGATGGAGCAGCGACTTTCACGCCAGTGTCCACGCCACCAGCTACGTCGACGCCACCAAGACCCACGTCGACACCAACCTCGGGGACGCGCAGGTCAGGACCAGTCACTTCCACGCTGGGCGCGGTCGCATCCACGTGC
>NW_005254176.1:0-281 GCF_000412655.1 Myotis brandtii | reverse complement strand
ACTCCATGTAAATCAGCTTAAGGAAAATAAACAAACAACCTCCCCCCCAAAAAACAAGCAAACAAACATGCAAATGTAATGACTTAGATTACTAATGAAAATAAAAAGTGGTGAATGTGACATCGCTGAATTTAGGCTTTCAAAATGTGTCCCCAGGACCTGTACTTTCTCCATTTGGTCTGCTGAACAAATCCGGTTCACTGTCATGCTAATTACCAGTCCCTTGAACTGTCAATTTCTGTTTTAATTTATTACTAAATGGAGGGGCATTATTCACCTAA
>NW_005254175.1:0-281 GCF_000412655.1 Myotis brandtii | reverse complement strand
CAGTTGACCAAGGAAGGCTTCTTGGAGGAGGAGAGATTGAGGCATGCTTAAAAGAAGAGGAAGAAATGGTTCCTACAAAACACTAAAGTGGGGACAGATAGGGTGACGTCAAACTGGGAGCAGGGAGGACACTCAAAGGTCATCTGCTGCCCCCTTCGTTTCAGGGACAGCAGCACTGAGTCCCAGCAGGGGCAAAGCACCTGCCCAAGGCCAGTGAGCCTGACTGAGCCGGAGCTGCAGCGGGAAGTCCAGGCCGAGGGAACATGGACAGGTGGAGGGGC
>NW_005254174.1:0-281 GCF_000412655.1 Myotis brandtii | reverse complement strand
TCATGCTCCCCAGCCCATTAGGTTCAACCCTGTCTGATTCCCTTTGCTCCCTCTTATTAATATTGAGCTACCGGTGGTAACGAAGGCATAGGAAGGTCAGAGAAGCAATGCGATGAAGGAAGCAGAGGTCTGAGGGTCCAAGAACTGGAGACGCTGCAGTGCTGGCTTTGAAGTGGGGGCGGGGGCACACAGGGCAAAGAGAATCCACGGTCAGTTCCCCACCGCCTCCACATGGCAGCTGCGAGCTACGTGCAGTGAAGTCCTTGGTGACAGGCGCTGAG
>NW_005254173.1:0-281 GCF_000412655.1 Myotis brandtii | reverse complement strand
CCATGTTACCATTAAGAAAACAAGTAAGATGGTTTTCCAATCTGCTTATTCTAGTTCAGGGTCACAGGTGGCTAAAGCCTCGCCTGGCAGAACAGGGGTAAGGTGGGAGCCCACCTGAACAGGATGCCTCGCCGTCGCAGGGCGCACTCACACCCACACTGACGCACACTGGGACAACTTAGATGCAGGGATTCACCTCACGCACACACCTTTGGGATGTGGGAGGAAACAAGTCCCCGGAGACAACTCCACAGAGACAATGGCCAAGGCCAGGAACTGAT
>NW_005254172.1:0-281 GCF_000412655.1 Myotis brandtii | reverse complement strand
ACACACACACACACACACACACACACACAATGATGGGGATATATAAAAAAAACACAGGAGTGGACTGAAAGGATTCCCAATGGTTGATGCTGAAACAGTCTGAGCAACAAAATAAATAAAATAGTATTCAATTATAACCCAAAGTATGAAATAAATATTCATGAGCCTACGCTAATATAAATAATTAAATGAGCAAAGAAATGGGGGAAAATAGACAAATCTTCCATGCAGGAGAATTCCAAATAATTTATGTAGCTACTCTATTTTCCAGGAGGGGGAGC
>NW_005254171.1:0-281 GCF_000412655.1 Myotis brandtii | reverse complement strand
TGGTTGATGGCTGAGACTTGTGTGAAGCTCCTCTTGCTGTGCTGGGCACTGTTCCAAGTACCATATGTACGGTAAGTCATTTAATCCTCCCAACAACCCTAAGAGATAGAAACAACTATACTCATCTACAGGTGAGGAATTTGAGACACAGAGCGGTCAAGCAACATGTCTAAAGTCACACAGCTTGTCTTGTTCATAGCTAATCTGGGATTTCGACCTAGATTGTCTGTCTCCAGGGTTATTCTGCCTTCCTAGTATCTAACATCATTAATACTCAGTTT
>NW_005254170.1:0-281 GCF_000412655.1 Myotis brandtii | reverse complement strand
GCTTGGGCAGGCAGCCCAGAGCCGGGGCTGCTCATCTGTGTGATTGAGCCCCTCGGAGGAGCTGAGCCTGCCTGTCCTGGGTGACCGGGCTGGTGTCCAAGTGACATCCTGGCCCCCTGTCTCCACCAGACTGGGTCCCCGGTGCCCCGGAGGGATGTGAAACCTGTTAATTACTAGTCGGTTGCATGTTTTGCATATATTAGTTGGTCTTATCATCGACTTTGAATGAACAAAGACCAGGACTCTCACGAAATTGCCCAAAACACAAGCGCGTGCAAACA
>NW_005254169.1:0-281 GCF_000412655.1 Myotis brandtii | reverse complement strand
ATAAAGAACACATTGGAAGGAATACACAGCAGATTAGCGGAAGCTGAGGGTCAAGTAAGTGAATTATAAGACAGGGTTGAAAAAAATCACTCAATCAGAGAACTAGAAAGAAAAAACAGTTAAAAAACAGGAGGACACTTCTTCACAGCAGGTGCTGGGCTGCCACCTTACATGGCGGGAGTAAGACGAGAAGGAGCATGAAACGGGAAGGGTTCCCTGCCGCTCTCCTTGGGTCCCAAAGAGGGTCAGCTGGCCGGGCTTTGGGGCGTGTGCCCTGAGGC
>NW_005254168.1:0-280 GCF_000412655.1 Myotis brandtii | reverse complement strand
GGGTCTCTGCAGACACCATCCCCTGAAGGTGAGGCACCAGTGGGCCTAGTGCAGCCCGACAGGTGTCCTTATCCAAGAGGCGGTGCCCCGTGGAGACAGGGACGCAGCGGGAAGGCCACCAGGCGACAGCCAGACAGAGGGAGGCAGCTGGTGATGCGGCCGTTGGTGCAAATTCAATGCCAACATGAATCCCAATGTGGGGTGTGAAGGAGGAAACTTTTAGTGCAAAACAGCGAGACTGTGGTCCATTGCTGCTGTGAGGAGCCCTGGGACCAGGCCC
>NW_005254167.1:0-280 GCF_000412655.1 Myotis brandtii | reverse complement strand
TTGACTAATGAGTTTGCCGACCACTGGTCTAGGCAACCCGTTGTGGTTTTCCTGCTTTATTCTTAGAGGGTGACAAAGGGTGAGTCTGGCTTCAGATAAATGAAGTCATATTGCAGGAAGTGGGGGATGTAAGAAGGTGCTAAGGAAGAAATGTAAGAGTCTCAATTAATACTGTTCTCCAGGGCCCACAGATGTTAAACATGTCCTTTTCCCATTAGTAGGTCAGTCATGGTACAATATCTGAAATAAAAAGAGAATTGCCATGACCAGTCAGATTTTC
>NW_005254166.1:0-280 GCF_000412655.1 Myotis brandtii | reverse complement strand
GAAACTTTGGATATGATGGTCAAGAGGATATCCACTTTTATGAAGCTCATCTGTGCATCATACTCCCATTCTGTAGGTGTTATTTTCCCCCTTTTTTAGTTTAATAACACTGTGTTTATAGTTATCTTTTGATGCTATGGGTGCTTCCATGCTGTGATTGATGAAGCAATTATTAGAATTTTTAGTCAAGAAAGTTGTAATTCATTATATAAACAAATAATGCAAAAAAGGTGATCTTAATAAAATTAGAAAAAGTAGTTATTAAATTCAGCATTCATAT
>NW_005254165.1:0-280 GCF_000412655.1 Myotis brandtii | reverse complement strand
GGTCAGTGTGTGTCATAGCGACCAGTCATTCTGCCGTCGGTCGATTTGCATATTAGCTTTTTAGTATATAGGAGGATTAAGATAACAAAAAGAAAATATTAGGAAAATCATAAGGAAAATACATTGGCAATATTTATTGAAATGTATCCACTCATAAGTGAACCTACACAGTTCAAACCCATGTTGTTCAAGGATCAACTATATATGCAATCAAATATTCATATTATCAAATGATAGATGGTTTGGTTAAATACAATGTTTAACATGGTTGTAAAGATGC
>NW_005254164.1:0-280 GCF_000412655.1 Myotis brandtii | reverse complement strand
AGAGCCCTAGAGAAGTGGGGGCCAGAGAATCCGAATCTGAACCTAATCCTACGGGGAACCCACCGTGTTACCTGGGCAGTCAGTTCTCTTCTTGCACCCTCCATTCTTTCCTTGTATAGTGTTGAGAGATTTTGTGCCAGCTGTTTAGAAAGGTCTCTTCCAACTTTCGAATGTCAAAATTCCATGAAAAGAACAAGAATTAAGCACAAGACACTATACTGCTTCCAAGGAAGCCTTGGGTCTGGCACCTCTCTTTAGAAGCACAGAAACATTTTCCATC
>NW_005254163.1:0-280 GCF_000412655.1 Myotis brandtii | reverse complement strand
AGAGGAAAAAGGACAACGGTAACTACTTAGTCGCTTCATGTCCATAGGATACAAGCTGTAGGGTCATTAGTATCTTGTACCGCGCAGAGAACTCTAATGTCTATTCCCTAAAAGATACATGAGGAATATAAACTACCATTAGTTCATTCACTTCTTTCATAGACCCCCAGGGCCATGCCTTGCTAATAGTGATTCCCTTCTACTGCAGGGAATGCTGGTCTGTCTTTATCTCTAGGAATGTAAACCCTGCGAGGGCAGCGATGATGATGATGGCAGTGAT
>NW_005254162.1:0-280 GCF_000412655.1 Myotis brandtii | reverse complement strand
CGAACATTTGCTGGCCACAAATCAAGGCCCATGTGTTACAGACACTGTGCGTGTCTCCGGAGTGTGCTCAGGAGGATCCGTGACACTTCCCTTCGCCGAACTGGAAACCGAAGATGAAAGGGGTCGTCGGAGCCAAACGAGGCCGCCCGCCAACACAGGCCTGCTTGTGTGGGGTCCTCTAGGGCTCCGTCTCCGAGGACCGCATGCTTCTTCTGAGCTCGGAGTCTCGCAGAACTCAGCGCTTCGCCTTGTTCAGCCATCACTGCTCCTGGCCGCAGCC
>NW_005254161.1:0-280 GCF_000412655.1 Myotis brandtii | reverse complement strand
GGGGATCGAGCCTGCAACCCGGGCCTGTGTCCTGACCAGTGACCTCCTGGCTCATAGATCGACGGTCAACCACTGAGCCACGCCGGCCGGGCCGTGCTGTGCATTGAGGAAAGCTGGGTGCGGGGGGAATCGGGGTGAGCGGTGCCAGGTAGAAGAGAGGACAGAGAGGACGTCCGAGCAGCGACGAAGGCGGGGAGTTCCGGACAGGAGAGGTGAGAGCAGATACCAGCCACCCCTTCTGTCACCGACAACCCAGGGGTCCGGCTGCCTGTCGCTACCG
>NW_005254160.1:0-280 GCF_000412655.1 Myotis brandtii | reverse complement strand
ACATCTGCATCTATGATGGGTCCTGCCAGACCAGCTCAGCCAGTTTTGATGAACCCAGTCCAACCAGATTTGACCAACCCTGTTGAGCCTGGTTCTAATTCAGCTCAACTTACTGCAGTGAATTCATCCCAGCCAACTCCTGCATCTTTGACAGGTCCTGCTAAACCTATTTCAACCAATTCAGTCCGACCAGGTTGGACCAACCCTACCCAGCCTAGTGTCCCTCCGTGTGATGCTTCTAGACCTGTGCCCTACAAAACATCAACTTGCACTTCTTTCC
>NW_005254159.1:0-280 GCF_000412655.1 Myotis brandtii | reverse complement strand
AAGAGCTAGCCTTTACCATCAGCTTTGATCAACAGAACATGTCACAAGTGACATTCTAGAAATCTAGGCTTTAAGATGATGGGCAGATGATGGGCAGCTTCCCCTCTCTGCCTTAATGAATCCAGAAGCTGCAGTATAAGAAACCCAAGCCACATAGGAGGCTGCATGGAAAACTAACTTGCTGATTGTCATTCTCACCTGAGTCTCGTCAACAGCCATGACCAAATGCCAACCATGTTCGTGAGGTATCTTGAACATTGCAGGCCAATTTGAGGTTGGT
>NW_005254158.1:0-280 GCF_000412655.1 Myotis brandtii | reverse complement strand
TTTGATCGCAAAGGGGTCATAACCCACAGGTTGAGAACCACTGCTTTAGGCTAAGGACCTGAAGAATTTGCAGGAAGAAGGGCATTCTAGGAGGGGATTATTGCTTGATCAAAAACACAGACGTGAGAAAACCTCAAATGGGATAGTTGAGACTGAAGCTAGAAAGCTGTTTCTCATACAAGCTATGGTGAGAACCAAGGTTACTCTAACTCTTAGTCTGTGCTTTGCCATGTCTAAAAGAGCATGTGCGCTTAACACAGATGAGACAACTACAGGGAAT
>NW_005254157.1:0-280 GCF_000412655.1 Myotis brandtii | reverse complement strand
AATTCAGTTCCCCAACCAGCGCTAGATGCTCAGCTCTGGCTTGTGCAAGCCCAGAGACAAAGCCGCAGCAGGAGCTGTGGCAGCGGATGGGGAGTGTACAGCCCTTTGAAACCCTGCAGGTCTGTGCCTCACAAAGTTGTCAGCTGCATGAAAGGGCCAAGGAGAGATGGGACTTGCTAAAGGAAGGATAGCGGCCGCCCGGGAAGGGCTGCCCTGCTTGGTTCCAGACTCTGTCCACAGGCAGGTCTGTGGTCAAGCTTTTATCTCAGGGAAACCTGCT
>NW_005254156.1:0-280 GCF_000412655.1 Myotis brandtii | reverse complement strand
CACCTGCTCCACCATCCTGCCTGCAGGGCAATCGATCTGGCCCAGGACCCCTCACCCGGCTCCCTCAATGCCTGGGAGCCAGGCGGTGGCCCCACCCCCCACTGCCTGCCACTGCTGGTCACCATCTTCAGGGCGATCAGTGGGGCGATTGGGCCCCTGCTCCTACCTGCTTTGGCCTGGCGCCGCCTGCTCACCTATTCCACCATCCCACTGTGGTCCCACTCTGGTTGGGGCACATTGGGACCAGCAGCACCTCCACTGCTGCCCGCTGCCAGCACCG
>NW_005254155.1:0-280 GCF_000412655.1 Myotis brandtii | reverse complement strand
AAAAATACCAGGCCTTCACCCGTATAACACTGCAGGCATTCTCAATTACTGGGAAAATTCCAGGGTCATCACAGCTCCACACCGCAGCAGCTCTGAAGCATCAGCCTGCACGGGCCTCATCTGGAGGCCTTGTGAAAGCAGAGATTTCTGGGCCCCATCTCCCTAGTTGCAGATGCAGCAGGTCTGGATCTGGCCTGTGAATTTGCCTTTCTTGTTTTTAAATATTTTAAAAAAAAAAGAGGAAAGGAAGAGGGGAGAGAGATAAAAACATCAATGATGA
>NW_005254154.1:0-280 GCF_000412655.1 Myotis brandtii | reverse complement strand
CACACACACACAACACATCCTCACATATACACTTAATACTCATGCAATCTAGGACTCACACTTGCTTGAACACACTCTCACACACATAGAGTCTAGTCTCTCTTGTTTATCACTGAATCCCTAGCACTTAGAGCAAAGCACCCAGCAAATCAAAGCTCGTCTATGGAATTAATGAATAAACACTGATGCAGGGTGGACACACACCACACCCATATGCACAAGCAATCAGATGTTCACACTCGGGGACAGGGTACTTGCTAACCTGCATTAGACACACCCA
>NW_005254153.1:0-280 GCF_000412655.1 Myotis brandtii | reverse complement strand
TCTATCCACTGAGCCAAACCGGCTAGGGCCAGATCCATTTTATAATGGGGGGAACTGTGATGGCTTTGTCAACTTGTCTCAGCTAAACTACATTTCCCAGAACTCCCTTACTTTGTTTCTTGTTAGGGAGGGCTACAAGGCATGTATTTGCCAGATTTGGAAGGAAGCAACCATTTTGATTGCTGATCTGCGTTTGAAGCAGATCTTCTTAGTGTGAAGCAGCACGTAGGCCTGCAATTACCCTATTTTCCCTAGATTCTCCTTCAGGTTTTGTTTGTTT
>NW_005254152.1:0-280 GCF_000412655.1 Myotis brandtii | reverse complement strand
ACACACACACACACACACACACACACACCACATGCATCACCAATTCTGCTTCACCTACAACCTTTCTATCTCAGTTGATATGATTTCATAATTTTAACTGCTGAATCCATAAACTTTGAAAGTATCTTTGGCTCATTTTTTTTCTCATGTCTCAGACAATCTGACAAGAAAACCTAGTTGACCCCACTTTCAAACTATATCCAGAACCTGACCATTTCTCACCATGTTTCCTGCCAGTACCCTAGTCTGAGTTGCTATTATCTTTCACTTGATTTTTTTT
>NW_005254151.1:0-280 GCF_000412655.1 Myotis brandtii | reverse complement strand
TATATGCAGTATCACTTTCCCCAGTTTCAGTTAAATGAAAAATTCTAGACATAAGTTTATAAGTTTTTAATTGAGCACTGTTCTGAGTAGCATGATGAAATCTCCTGCCTTCTTGCTCTGTTGCTTCTGGCTCAGGTCATAAACCATCTCTTTGTCCAGTTTCTCCATATTGTATACACTCCCCACCAGGTAGCCCTCTCGGTTATTAGAGATGGAGAGACCACATTCACATGCTTTTGTTGTAGTATAGTTGACCCTTGAACAATATGGGTTTGAACTG
>NW_005254150.1:0-280 GCF_000412655.1 Myotis brandtii | reverse complement strand
GTGCACAAATTTGTGCACCTTGAAAGGAATTGTGAGCCGCGAGGCTGCTGTGGGCACAGGGGCAGGCTTGGCCTATCCTCCGCACCTCCTCCCGGTACCTCCCACTGCAGCCCCCCGATCCCCTCTCTGCCAGAAGCCCTGCTTTCACAGCCGCCACTTCCATGCACTGATGGTGCCGGCCCCGCTCGCACCTACTGACAGTGCAGAGCAATTTGGGCTGGTGCCATCAGTGGGTGCAATGATGGCTGCTGCCCCTATCGTCCCTCAGGAGCAGGGGGAG
>NW_005254149.1:0-280 GCF_000412655.1 Myotis brandtii | reverse complement strand
TGACCATGGCTAGTTGTTAAGGAAACAGTGCCCATGAGCCACAGGGCTGTTGGCATTGCTGTCAGAAAAGCTGGGTCAGAATCCCAGCACTGCCCTGGGCCTGTGGGCAACACACTCAGCCTTTCTGAGGAGGGCTGCAAGGGTCCTAGGAGACATGTGTAGAAAAACACATTGAGAACCAATAAGATCTATGTAAATGCCAGGTATTATTACCCAGAAACGGACAGCAATCAAAGGGGCAGAATAGCATAGCCGTGGGATTCATGTCCACTTTATTCAC
>NW_005254148.1:0-280 GCF_000412655.1 Myotis brandtii | reverse complement strand
CTGGGCATGGGGAGGGGCTGTGGGCCAGCTGGCCCTACCCCCAAATGGGATGGGAGGGGCTGATCGGGGGCCAGTGGCCTTGGGGTGGGACCATGGGTGGTTGACCAGCCAACCCTGCCTGTGATCTGAGTGGCAGGGGCCAATCGGAGGAAGAACTGGCTGGGGGGAGTCACTGAGGGCCGAGCAGGGTTGTGGGGGCCCAGGTGGGCAGGGCCGGCCGGGGGAGGGACCACAGGCAGTTAGCTGGCCGGCTCTGGGGCGGGGCCATCTGGGCGGAGGG
>NW_005254147.1:0-280 GCF_000412655.1 Myotis brandtii | reverse complement strand
CACCTGTATATGTGTGAATAAGTGTGGAAATACCAACAAACCTTCATATCACCCCATCTCTCTACTGGACACACTTAAAGCCACACACTAGAGGCCTCACAGCAGTTTCTCTAAGAGAAAAACATATTTACTTCAGTAGCTACTGTTCTTGAGAAAGTGTCAGTTTTCAATAAATCAGGCAAATAAAAAGACAAGGAAAAAAAAACAATAAAAGAACAAGGTAATCATCAGACCAGGCTTAGATATATCTATACTAATAAAAGCCTAGGTGGCCCTCGTG
>NW_005254146.1:0-280 GCF_000412655.1 Myotis brandtii | reverse complement strand
GCTTGACAGGAAGTCAAACCCAAGACCCTTCGGTGTGCAGGCCCAATGCTCTATCCACTGATCCACGCTGGCCAGGGCTTATTGATCTTCCCTAAATTGATGTACAGTTTACTTTGATTTCAATGTTTAATATTAAAAAGTGTTTTGGGGTTTTTACTTAGAAGTTTAGTGTGTTTTTGTGACCAGAAATACACTGTAGGAGCTTAACTCTTGTTTGCATCAATTAGCCTAAGCCTTAGGCCCTAAGGTAAAATTGGTTTTGTTATACATTGTTTTGTTT
>NW_005254145.1:0-280 GCF_000412655.1 Myotis brandtii | reverse complement strand
GCCTAAACAAGAGAAATTTATTTTCTCACAGTTCTAGAATTCTGCAGGCTCGAAGTCCAAGATCAGGGTGTCAGTGGGTTTAGTTTCTCCTGTGTTCTCTTGCTCTGGCTTACAGATGGCCACCTTCTCACTGGGTCCTCGCATGGTTGTCCCTTAGTCTGTGTGTGACTGTGTCCTAATCTCCTCTTATAAGAACATCAATCATATTGGATTAGGGTCCACCTATAAGACCTCTTGTCAGTAGTTAATTACCTCTTTAAAGGCTCTATATCTAAATATA
>NW_005254144.1:0-280 GCF_000412655.1 Myotis brandtii | reverse complement strand
AAAAAAATCTCAAAAATAAGCCAATGAAATTATAGTGGAAATGTTTGAAATAGATGAGCTCAGCTTCGAATCTTCTCTGCTGGTGTTTTGGTGAGTGTCCTTCCCGAAAATCTGCCTGCCCATTTGTCACGTCTTATTAATAACCTTCTCCCATCCTCTAACTACATGTTATACTCAAGATATACACTAGTGACTGTATTCAAGGTAAAACTGATGTTCTCCCAATGGTCAGCTTTAAAAAACATATCCTAGCCCTAACCGGTTTGGCTCAGTGGATAGA
>NW_005254143.1:0-280 GCF_000412655.1 Myotis brandtii | reverse complement strand
GAGAGAAACATTGACTGGCTGCCTCCTGCATGCCCCCCACAACTGGTGCCCTGACAGGGAATTGAACCCTGACCTCCTGATTCATGGGCCGATACTCAACCACTGAGCCACATCGGCTGGGCCCGTGGCCTATCTTGCTTCGTCTATGCCTCCCTGCCCCGCTCCCAGGATGATTTCAAAGCAAATCTCAGATACCATAACATCAGAAAGACTTTTTTAGTGTTACTGGCAGGCGCTCACCCCGCACCCCACACAGGTTGGTTTCGTTTCCTGGGTAAGG
>NW_005254142.1:0-280 GCF_000412655.1 Myotis brandtii | reverse complement strand
TTGCTGATAGAAACACTAACAGGCTCAGCTGTAACATCTGTTCCATGTGATCTCGGTTCCACCAGCTACATCAAAGCTGCCCTCTGCACGTTACGCAGCCGACATCACGCGTGGGATTAAAATCATGTTTAATGGTTGGATGTGACATAAACTATGTCTGCCCCTGGAGCCTGGTAGATGCCTGCAAATTCATATCCTGCACAAGGAGAGGAGGGGCCTGGAGGGGGAGCGCAGGGGCTGTGGCCAGGGTGGTGGTGCAGCCACAGGGGAGATGCAATGC
>NW_005254141.1:0-280 GCF_000412655.1 Myotis brandtii | reverse complement strand
TAGAAGGGGATCAGATGGTTATTCCTGATTCTTTATTTGAAAAGCATATCTTACCGTCAAATATATTAAGATCATGACATAAAAATCCTATCTAACAAAGAACTCAAGTAATCAAATTTAAAAAAAAAAGTATAACCATGTATGAAAAACCTAAACATCCCATGATGGAAGAGCGGTTAAGTAAATTATGGGGTGAGACTGCGGACTGGGAGATTAGTTAAGAGCTGCTGAGTTGATGATAGTGAATGTTATTAGAGAGCTGACAATAGGGATGGAGAAA
>NW_005254140.1:0-280 GCF_000412655.1 Myotis brandtii | reverse complement strand
TGCATGAATTTCATGCACTGGGCCTCTAGCTTTATTATAATGGCCTTCCATTTTACAGATTAGGAAACTAAATTTATAAAGTGTCAGTCACTTGTTCAATTATAAGCAGCTGCTAAGTGGTGGGACCTAGATTTGACCCCGAGGATGCCCAGTTCCAAGGTAGGCTTCACTCAGCACAGCTCTTTGACTATGGCTGTTACTTGGCCAATGTTGTTTGAAGCAAGATCTGTAATCTCTGAGAGCTGGGTGTTTGAATCCCAGTTGTTTCTTAGTTCTGTGA
>NW_005254139.1:0-280 GCF_000412655.1 Myotis brandtii | reverse complement strand
AGAATCCAACCTGGGAAGTAAAGCTTGTGCAGCAACTGAGTTTCTGTGTTGTCTTCTCAAACTACCCCAAGGGCCACCATCACCAAGAGACACAGTCCTTGACTTACAGGTGAAGCACTGCATTTATTTTTGTGAATGTGATTTTGCAGGAACTTTTGGAGCTTTCTGAAAACTGAGATGTTAAGGTCACCTTGGGTAAACTTCTTGCTTTCTCTATTGACCTTCACTACCACTTGAACCCTATTCTATTTTCATTCTGGAAATAGCAGTTCCCTTTTTG
>NW_005254138.1:0-280 GCF_000412655.1 Myotis brandtii | reverse complement strand
AGTTGGTCAGTGACAGAGCCAGGTTCCAAATCCAGGCCTTTGGACTCAGCCCCTGCCCTCTTAACCACCAGGCTGCCCCCCTTCCTCCTGGGAGCACAGGGTGATGTGCTGGGCGGGCCGGCGGTGATGGAGGAAGAAAGGGTGGCTACAAAGTCAACCGGGTGAACACAAGCAGCAGTGGAAGGGGGAGACGAGCATGCTGGTGAGGAGCAAGACTTTGGATCCAGGCCCGCGCTGCTTTGAATGCTGCCTCTGCCACGTGCTGGCTGTGTGAACGCCG
>NW_005254137.1:0-280 GCF_000412655.1 Myotis brandtii | reverse complement strand
CTGTTCTAGAGGATATTGTAAGATGTCCCCATGATTTAGGGGTAGAAAAAATTTATTAAATAGGATACAAAAAGCACTAACCATGAAGGATTGGCAGACGAGGGGCTGGCAAACCACAGCCCACAAGCCAAATCTGGCCACTTGGTTCTTGTAAATAAAGTTTTACTAGAAGGCAGCCAAGTCCATTGGTTTGCATATTACCTATGCTATGGTTGCTTTCACACTACAATGGCAGAGTTGAGTAGTTGTGTCAGAGATCTTATGGCTAGCAAAACCTAAA
>NW_005254136.1:0-280 GCF_000412655.1 Myotis brandtii | reverse complement strand
GATGCCAACAATAACCAAAAGAAGGAGGGAGAAGATGCTTGCCCTTCTCTCAGATAATTTACATCCCCATATGATCCTGGATCCTATCATGCTGCTGCCCCAGCTCTGGAGCTCAGAGGGAATGAGTTTCACTAAGCCCGTGCATGAGCCCTTTAAAAGGAACTGCCTGGGATTCTAGCAGCCTCCATGTCACTCAGACACAATCCCTGCTGGCTTTTACATTTGGAAGGAAGTCACGAGAAGTTCTCTTCCCAGCACTGGAACCCTGGGCTTGGGGCCT
>NW_005254135.1:0-280 GCF_000412655.1 Myotis brandtii | reverse complement strand
TCAGGTGACGTCTATTAAGATTGAGGGGGAATATAAGGATACGATTTGGGAAAGGGTGGTATCTCACGTTTGTGACTTGGTTTTTCAACCTACCAGCCTGCTTGCTGACTTCTGATATTAATAGGTGGGAAGAGAAACCTGAGAGACCAAAGTCTCTCTGGGTGGGGGGGTCGTAAGAGAGGACAAGTGGCAATCCTCTCTCTAACAGTCCACGCTACCAGCTCACTTAGTGCTGGTCCTAGTGCAGTGGTAGGTAGAGAAGCTTCATTAAGTTGTGTCA
>NW_005254134.1:0-280 GCF_000412655.1 Myotis brandtii | reverse complement strand
CACAAATGATACAGGAGAGAGCTGTATGGAGATGATGCTGGCAACAGAAAATGAAGACCACAGTTGTGGGGAAGAAAGTACTTCCTGTGGCAGAGCTGCAATAGCAGTTGTTACAAAACACAACCCAGGTCTTCCAAACAGAATCAGAGGTTTCCTATTAAGTAGGAGCTCCTTCCACCTGGGCGAGGCTGACTTAAATTTCAGGCCAGAGAGTCCGGAACAATGGAGAGCCTTGAGAAGTCAACACCACGAACCAGGCAGGGCACCCTCTGCCTCTCCC
>NW_005254133.1:0-280 GCF_000412655.1 Myotis brandtii | reverse complement strand
GGGCCTCTAGAGGAAATATAAGAAGTTAGCAAAAGAAACAGATCGGTAGTAAAAGGCCAGGCAGGCAGCACCTGAGGAGCATATCTGCAGCGGCTGCTCCCTGGTCACTGAAACTGACCGGCTGCTGTGTATCTTGCTTCAGCTCCATAGTCCTCAGCTGCCCAGCTCAGTGGAGCAAGGGCCTCAACATTGAAAAAATGGCTTTGATAAAATGTTGAAAATCCTTTAAAAAATAATGAACTGGTCCTGACCGGTTTGGCTCAGTGGATAGAGCATCGGC
>NW_005254132.1:0-280 GCF_000412655.1 Myotis brandtii | reverse complement strand
CTGGTCACTGTAATTTGTTAAATAATGTCATGAGCACTTACCACCACCCCCCAATTAAGTGGCCAAAAAAAACATGATTTTGTAACTGAAACTATTAATATAGATGTATCATTATTTAATCAATTAAAATAGCCGGCATATTGCTAACCTACTAATTACAGATTGGCATCTGACTTATCTTTGGACCACTTCCTTTTGAAATGGTTTACACTGGCCATCTGTGGATCTACTTTTATGGTAAAACATTCATGCCCTTTGCTATCTGGGTATGTGACTTTTT
>NW_005254131.1:0-280 GCF_000412655.1 Myotis brandtii | reverse complement strand
ATAATGGTCGCTTAGGCTTTTATTATATAGATTACAAATGGTTCTGTCCTTTACACAAGTCTTTAGGTGTATGTGTTTTTAAATAGCATGTTTCTGCAATGAACTTTAAAATACAGCACACTTTATATATAACTTTTAAAGACCTTGACATATGAGACTTATATTCTGGCCATACTGGAGCAATTCATACTGAACTTGCCCTCCCACTGTAAACAATTCTAATCCTGGACACAGTGTATGAGGCAACTCTTTTAGGCATTCCCTCCCAACAGTGATTTTT
>NW_005254130.1:0-280 GCF_000412655.1 Myotis brandtii | reverse complement strand
ATTCTTTGAGTAGATAATCATCATTACCTAAATTAAGTGAGTGTTTGAGTGTCCCTTCAATCTTCTAATGGGACATTATCTCTGACTTCAACTGATAAGGTAAGTGACTTACCAAAAGTTTTAATTGCATCCATTATTCTTTCTGAAACTGTTCTTTTTTTCTTTCTTTCTTAATTTGTAGTATCTTCATCACATCTTGGTTGTTAAATAGATATTTAGGGTTACCACCTTTGAGAGTTTCTGTGGAAGACATTCAATGAATTGGAAGTAGAGAGAGGAT
>NW_005254129.1:0-280 GCF_000412655.1 Myotis brandtii | reverse complement strand
GTGAATTGTATGGTATGTGAATTATATTTCAATAAAGCTGTTAAAACAAAAAGCTGCTCTTTCCCGGCTTCTACATAAATCCCGGGACTGCCTGGGACAGACAGGGCCCCTGGATGGAGTTTGACCTCAGCTGCTTTCCCCCCATCCCCAGGGAAAGAACATGCAAGAGCCAGTCCTCTGCTCCAGCTCTATGCTGAGCGACTCAGGTCTCATGCCTCCTTCTCCTTGCTGACCCGCTCTCTCCACCCTGGGCCAGCAAGCCACACAGCCTGGGATGCAC
>NW_005254128.1:0-280 GCF_000412655.1 Myotis brandtii | reverse complement strand
GGGGGAGGTTGGCCAGGTGGCAGGCACCACGCCACCCCCACAGCCCGCAGCCCTCGGGGCTGGGAGAGCCAAGGCCGCGGTGTCTGTGCTGGGGGGTCTGCCATGCTGACCTTCTCAGGAAATTGATGGAGACCCCTCCCCCATGAGGCAGGAGGCCCCAGGAGGAAGGGGGCCCAGAGGGGCCGCTGACCCAAAAGTCCCGGCCCAACTGGTTCTGGTTCCTCATTGTGACTCTCCCTCCTCGGGAGGCTCCGGGGAAGGGGGCGGCGGGGGGGGGGGG
>NW_005254127.1:0-280 GCF_000412655.1 Myotis brandtii | reverse complement strand
ATGATGATGATGATGGAGAGAAGGAGGAGGAGGAGGAAGAAGAGGAGTTGACAACGACAAGGTGACACCATCACAGATTTCTCTGGACGGAATAGGCTGCCAATGGCAAACCCAAGGGCATGATAAAGGAGATTCTTGCGAACCCAAAATTGGGTTTATTGGTCACTCCATTCTGGTTGGCTCTTCCTGCTGGGTTTACCCTGCAGCAGGAAGGATTTAGAGTCTATACAAGAAAGAACTAGCTGGCCACCATGGTTGGATTTTATATATATCTTGTTCC
>NW_005254126.1:0-280 GCF_000412655.1 Myotis brandtii | reverse complement strand
TACAACAAATAGTACTGACAAACCTTCTTGGATGAAGCTGTTCTTTACTTTTTACGTACTACTTAGTTCTGATGTATAGTGCTAAGGGAAGTAGGAAACCTTGAAGCAGTCAAAAGACAGAAACTTTCTATTATTATTTTAAAAGTCTTGATGCATTAATGGCTATATGATTTTGAAGAATAAATGGACACCTTGCTTCCAAGACTTAAAAGAATTAAATTGTCTTAGGAGGATTAGCTGGACTGACTTAGGAATCCTTTAGTATATTCTCTAGAAAATT
>NW_005254125.1:0-280 GCF_000412655.1 Myotis brandtii | reverse complement strand
CCACAAATAAAGCTGGTAATACCACTTGATGAAATAACATCAAGTAAGGTTCTGTCTAACTAAAGTGAATTTCTTTTTGTAGATATGTTGATATATAATCAAAGAAATAAAATTAACCATAGCGATATATACATCTGCTACCATTGTTTTGAATGTGACCAAGTGTACACTTTGAAAACCTTCTCTAGAAGGTTTTCCCTCTTGCAATGGTACAAATGGATTTGAAGATGATATCAGATTGGCAGATAGTTAAGGAGGGAAGTCTAATATGGCACTGTGG
>NW_005254124.1:0-280 GCF_000412655.1 Myotis brandtii | reverse complement strand
GGGCAGCGTGGACTGGGCCAAGGTTTGGGACCCTAGGGGACAAGGTGCTGCTAAATTAATTTACTAAATGGAGGCTAAGGCACTGCGATTGCATTAACACCTCTCCCCACCTTTCTAGGATAGTGCCGAGTCTGTGTGATTTAGTTCTTTTCAATAAAGGCAATGAATGCGTTAGGTCTAGAGTCTCGATTGGTGATGTCCAATCAAAATAAAACGAAAGCTATTTTTGTAATTTTTAATTTTTCTAAGAGCCACATTTTTTAAAAGTATAAAGAAACCA
>NW_005254123.1:0-280 GCF_000412655.1 Myotis brandtii | reverse complement strand
TTGCCATAAGGTCAACATCAAAATTAAACCCTGACTTCATCTACTTTTTTCTTTATTTCCTTCTCAATGTAGATCATTATTTTTCTTTCACCTCTTTGGCTCTAAGCTCCCTAATTTTTCAGGCAGTACACATGTCAGGATATTTTTGAAAGAGAGAAACTATTGTTAAAACCTTCATCAACCTACGGATAACCTCTGCAAAAGCCATCCTACCCTGAAAACTTGGATTCCTGTTGCACAGAGGACAATAATACATGAAGTATACACAATACAATTTCTT
>NW_005254122.1:0-280 GCF_000412655.1 Myotis brandtii | reverse complement strand
GAGGCTAGATAAGGGCTTGCACTTCAGGGCTTGTCCTCTGGGAAGCCTTTCTGGGAAGCTGCTGCCATGCTGTCCAGAGGCTCAGGTAGAACACCGAGTGGTGAGACACTGTGCGATGAGTGACCATCTTGGAGGTTCCAGCCCCCGCGGAGCTCTCACCTGAATGCAGCCTCGCAAGTGACCACAGCTACACCACACGGAGCAGAGCCCAGTCCAGCCTCAGAACCATGAGGAAGAACAGAGTGTTGTTTTATTTATTTTAAAAATATATTTTTATTGA
>NW_005254121.1:0-280 GCF_000412655.1 Myotis brandtii | reverse complement strand
GAATGACTGTGGGACAAATGCCAGCCAAGTTGTCCTTCTACATAGGGTATCAAGAAAAAGGTGGGGGTTTTGGAATTATGAGGAAAATTTGGAGAATGGTAATAGTGAACATCCTAAGGAAAATGATGTTAAAACAAGGAACCCTGTACTCAGGGAACTGTGGGCTCTTTACTGCTGGGGCAAAGCTTCCAAAACAGTTTGATGAGTTCACTGTCCCCAGGGAACCTCCTGTTTCAACAACAATTCCTACGCCAGCGTCACCAGTTCATTCTGTGTTTAG
>NW_005254120.1:0-280 GCF_000412655.1 Myotis brandtii | reverse complement strand
TGGATTTGTACATTTTTAATTATTGGCGATCCTTCCAAATTGCTCTTAGGCCAAGTTATGCTCCATCAGCCGGGGTTCCTTCTGGATCACCTCAGCTCCTCCTCTCCTGGGCCCAAATCTAAGCTCATGGTGCTGACTTAAAAGAAAAACGGACAGACAGACACAAGTGCCCCTGCCATATGACCCTGAGATTTGAGCTTTGAGGCAACTCTAGCTCTCTCTCTCCTGGAGGGTGTGTTCATTCCCCAGAGCAGGGCCGATCAGGGGGTTGGGGCGCTGC
>NW_005254119.1:0-280 GCF_000412655.1 Myotis brandtii | reverse complement strand
GCTCGAAAGACAATAAAATCTGGTTAGTGGGAGACAGTGACCGAGAAAATGGTTGAGTTTAGGTGTGTGGTCAAAGAGAACTTTATGATGAATATCACCTGAGCTGAGAGCTGAATGGTAATTAGAGTGAACCATGTGATATCTTGAAGAACACAGTAATATCCAGAAAAATAAAAGAAATTCAGGGATGATAGGGAAGTGTGTTAAAGTTATAACATCTGATGGATTTTAATAATATTAATGTAGCTGGCCCTAGCCGGTTTGGCTCAGTGGATAGAGC
>NW_005254118.1:0-280 GCF_000412655.1 Myotis brandtii | reverse complement strand
ATTTAAAGGGCCAGAAGGTTGAGAACCACTGGGATAATTGCTTATAAGACATGATGTGAGAGATGACAAGCAATGGCCACTGGATATAGTCCCTTTTAGAATTTGAATGAAGCAACTACTTTGAATAAATCTACTCTCCTAACTCCAGCATGGAAGATGCACCTTTCTAGCTCACTACCTCTACTTAAACTGCACATTCCATCCAACCCCACTTACTTCCAATTCCTTAAACTCTCTTTTGAACTGCATGCCAGTTTACACTACTAATGCAATACGATCA
>NW_005254117.1:0-280 GCF_000412655.1 Myotis brandtii | reverse complement strand
GCCTCCTGCATGCCCCCAACACTGGGGATAGAGCCTGTAACCTAGGCATGTGTCCTGACCTGGATTAGAACTGTGATTTCCTGGTGCAGAGCTCCATGCTCACCCACGAGCCATGCCTGTTGGGCTATAAAGATTTTTTACAACTCTATAATAGAAAGGCAAATAACCCAATTGAAAAATGGATAAAGAATCTGGAATAGACATTTCTCCAAAGATATGCAAATGGCCAGTAAGCACCTCCAACATTAGCCACCAGGGAAATGCAAATCAAAACCACAGT
>NW_005254116.1:0-280 GCF_000412655.1 Myotis brandtii | reverse complement strand
GAGTGCACAAATTTTTGTGCACCGGGCCTCTGGTCTAATATATAATCCCCAGAGTTTTACTGATGGAAATGATCAGGTTTCTACAGTTCTTTCATGTGCCTTCTCTTCCAAGTTTTGACTTGGCAATTGGCCACAAAAGGACATGTTGGAATGTGATTTTGTATATATCAGTCTATAGACTAAAATAGATCATGTGAAAATTTACTCAAATAAAAAAGAATTGGTACAGTGGTACTGTTACACTTCACAGATATGAGAATTATACTAGTCTGATAAAGGG
>NW_005254115.1:0-280 GCF_000412655.1 Myotis brandtii | reverse complement strand
AAGACTTAAAAAGCAGTTAGAACAGTACTTGGTAAATTAAAATGCTTAATATGTTGGGTTGAACAATACGAAATTGCCTGTATAAACCATGTTGACCTACAAAAACAGCAATTTCATATGGCTCAAACTTTTTATTATAGCACCATGATGTCTAATGTCCAATACTGGTACTTTATACACTTTCAGAGCACGTTCATGTACATAAACACTTACATCTTCTAAGAGGGATAAGGTGGATCATATAGACCCATTTTACAGCTGAGAAGAATAAGGCACAGAG
>NW_005254114.1:0-280 GCF_000412655.1 Myotis brandtii | reverse complement strand
ACCAAAATATCTAAAGCAACTACTAACAGAACTTAAGGGAGAAACTGACAAAAACATGATTACTGTAGGGGGCCTAAATATCCTATTGATAGCTATGGATAGATCATCCAAACAGAAAATCAAAAAGAAAGTGTTGGTCTTACACCACACTTAGACTAAATGGGCATAAACTCATTTGCAGAGTATTTCATCCCAGAACACCCGACTATATACTATTCTCTATTGCACATGGAACATTCTCAAGAGTAGACCATATGATGGGACACAAAACTAGCCTCAA
>NW_005254113.1:0-280 GCF_000412655.1 Myotis brandtii | reverse complement strand
TGTTAGTTTGTCATTACTCCCATTATTGGTAAACTTGAATCTAGCAGTCTCTATAAAAATCGATTTTTTTTCCTTGATGGTGGCAAAAAAAAACAAACAGAAAAAAAGGAAATATTTTGTGCATCTTTTTGTAAGCAATCCTGGTGTCATGGGAAGTCTGGTTATACATTAAAGGCTGGATTCACAGGATTTGTGTCGTTCAATAAAGTCTTATGGGCTGTTTTCCATGTCCTTCAAGTCTTAGAGATGACAAAGTCACTTTATTGTTACTCTGATTGTT
>NW_005254112.1:0-280 GCF_000412655.1 Myotis brandtii | reverse complement strand
AAGTATTATATATGTCCCCTTTTCCCCCATTGACCTCCTCTAGCCTGAACCCACATCCCCACCCCTATCCCAGGCCTTCATCAGCTTACTGTCTGTGTCTGGGGGTTATGCATATATGAATGTAAGTTCTTTGATTGATCTCTTGCCACACACCCACCCTCCCCTACCTTCCCTCTGACTGAATGCTCTTGATGAAGATGGTACTTATTTGTAACCTGTCAGCTTGATTTACTTCTGTCATCATGTGAAACTTTAGGCTTCTGCTTTAGTTATGTTCTAC
>NW_005254111.1:0-280 GCF_000412655.1 Myotis brandtii | reverse complement strand
AATTCTACCAAATGTTTAAAGAAGAATTAATAGCAATTTACACAATTTCTTCCAGATGACAAGTGAAAAAACACTTCCCAGTTCATTTTGTAATGCTACTATTACCCTAATACCAAAATCAGATAAAGACAGAACAGAAAAAGAAAACTAAAGGCCAATATCAGTGATAGATGTAAAGACCCTTAACAAAATATTAGCAAATAGATTTCAGCAATATGTTTTAAAAATTTATACAGTATGACCAGTAAGGTTTATTCCATGAATGCAAGACTGATTCAAT
>NW_005254110.1:0-280 GCF_000412655.1 Myotis brandtii | reverse complement strand
TATTTTATAAAGACTTTGACTCCTGCTGATGGTGTTTTCTCTCTGCTGCCATTGACCCTTCAGTGCTCATTGGATGGCTTAGCCAACACCCAGCCTTGTGGTACCGCTACCCCTGTGTGATCTACCTTTATCCACTCTTGTGTCATTGTCATCATTCGGACTCTATTATCTATTATCCTTCTGGGCCTCTCACGTCCTTATTTACAGTTAACTTCTTCTCTCACCTCATAATCTCTTGCCTTTTTGTTTTTTCCAAGTCTAGGTTTTACTTTTTTCTTAC
>NW_005254109.1:0-280 GCF_000412655.1 Myotis brandtii | reverse complement strand
ATATAAGTCCTTTGGTTGATCTCTTACCCACCCCCCCTCCTACCTTCCCTCTGAGGTTTGACCGTCTGTTCAACACTTTTATGTCTCCTAGATCTAATTTAAATGCTGCCCCCCATGGATGGTCATTTGCTCTACAATAATAGCAAACAACCAGCACCCCCACATTGGTTAACCTAGGGCTCACTTTGGCATCTGCCCCCCAAGTCTGTGTGTACATAGCCCGTGGGTTCAAACAAAATTGTAGCCTGGAAGGTAAGATCCTAATGATACCCCCTGACCT
>NW_005254108.1:0-280 GCF_000412655.1 Myotis brandtii | reverse complement strand
TTTCCTAAAAGCCCTTTGTGCCTGTTCAGCACCATTCATTCACTGAACAACTGCTGAGCATAACCTCTGCCCGGAGAGCAGGGACGTATACATTAGGCACAGCCCAGGGCTGGCTCTATTCCTACAGATGCTTTTGTTTTTTAAAGTGACTGATTTTTGTCTTTTGCAGAAATGCCAGATAACGGAGCAGCTCTGCTGGGCACCTGCTGTGAACTCCAGATCATTCCTTCACTATGTCACTTGGTAAGGAAGGGGCCTGGGGGTGGGGCAATGATGAGAT
>NW_005254107.1:0-280 GCF_000412655.1 Myotis brandtii | reverse complement strand
TAGGGGGCCTGCAGGAGGCAGCAGATCAATGATGCTCTCTTATCATTGATGTTTTTATCTTTCTCTGCCTCTAAGTTCCTCTCTGAAATCAATAAAAGTATATTTTTTGAAGATACAGAGAACTTTACTAGATATGAATATTTCATTGAGGGAGAAACAAACTGTTCTTGAACCTGATGTCTCAAAGCCAAGTCTAGTATGAAACTCAAAGGCCAAAATTAATAACTGAAAGTAATACTTTTAATATATTTTTATTACTTTTAGAGAGAGGAAGGGAGAG
>NW_005254106.1:0-280 GCF_000412655.1 Myotis brandtii | reverse complement strand
GCCAGGATCCGCCAGAGCCACCTGGACCGTGAGGACCCTCCCCCGCCTCTGCCGCCCCAGGCCTCAGCCCCCGCTCCCCGAAGTCCTGCTCTGGGGGTGACCAGTCCCTCCTGTTACCAACTCCAGGGCTCAGCTCAACACAGAGAGCAGCAGGGAGCCCTGAGCGGGGCGGGCGCCGGTGGGAGCGGGGTTGGCTGCGGGCCTCTGACCCACCCGACACCAGGTGCTGCCTTCTGACTGGCTGTCTCCCTCTGTATGTTGCCTTTCTCTTCTCCCACCA
>NW_005254105.1:0-280 GCF_000412655.1 Myotis brandtii | reverse complement strand
TATTTAGGTCATCAGCCCATTTTTTAAATGGGTTGTCTTCCTTTGGTTAAGTTGTATAAGTTCCTTATATATTTTGGATACCAACCCTTTATCGGATGTATGTTCTCCCATACATTGGGCTTCATTTTCATATTGTTGATGGTTTATTTTGCTGTCCAGAAGCTTTTTATTTTTATGTAATCCCATTTTTTTGTATTTTCTTCTTAGTTTCCTTTGTCCTATGATATGTATCCTCAAATATATTGCTATGAGACATATCTGAGATTTTGCTGCCAATGGT
>NW_005254104.1:0-280 GCF_000412655.1 Myotis brandtii | reverse complement strand
AAATTGTAATTTTTAAAGACAGATAAAAAAATAAAAAGTCCCTTAAACTACCTAAGAGGTAAGGAGTTCCCCTCACTGGAAATGCCCACAACATGGATGACCAGCCACCAGATATGTGGTGCAAGCCTGTGCATTAAGTAATGGCCAACATAAATGACCTCGGTGTCATTTCTACTTCAGACAGGATGGCCCAACAGAATTTACGCTCCATGAGAACAGGCGCTTTGTATTCATCACAATAACCCCAGAATCTAGAACAGTTTTGTGCACAGGAAGAGTT
>NW_005254103.1:0-280 GCF_000412655.1 Myotis brandtii | reverse complement strand
GGATATGCAATAACTTGTCCTTTACTTTTCAGTGGTGTCTGGTTATATCCCAGACCACTGGACTCCTAAAATGTCACTGATGTGGTAGGTCCTTGAATCATTATATGTTTTGTCTCCCAGCCTCTGGTGTGCATATATCTTATCGAGGCCTTTAATATAAAGCTACTCCTTGCTCATCTAATCTGATAGGCATGATGTAATTGACATAGTGGACCAATGTGATGTTCTGAAGAATGCCCAGATTTCTGTGGCAGAGAATGTGTTTTCCAATGTATTTTTT
>NW_005254102.1:0-280 GCF_000412655.1 Myotis brandtii | reverse complement strand
CATGCTGCAAGGAGAGAGCAAAGCCTGTCAGCACCCCGGCCTCGTCCTCGCACCCGGGGGACCCCCGGGGCTGCACAGGTGGGAAGAGCAGGTCCTCCAACAGCCAGAGCACCGCGTGGGTAAACCGAGGACATGTGCTGGAGCCGGCTCCACCCTCGGGGCTGTGGGGGGTCCAGGAACAGCGATGGAGTCCAGGGGCTGAGGCCCGGGAAGCCCCGGGCGCACACGGGAACAGCCTGGGAGCCGCACAGCGGGTCCCTCAAGCTGCAGGGAGGCTCCT
>NW_005254101.1:0-280 GCF_000412655.1 Myotis brandtii | reverse complement strand
TAAAACCACTTGCTGGGAATGTTCCAGCAATTCACCCAGACTAACTCTTTCTAAATGTGCCAGCTCAGAGTGCAGCACCTTCTTGGGAGCACCCTACACCTTCCTGATAACTCTTTCTCAGAAGGGCGGGCATTATGGGTATTTATTTTAATGGTAGCAGTAGTACCACCAATAGACATTTCATTTTAAAAAGTTGTATGGATTACCGTGTAATCGAAGAACCAGAAATCAATACTACTGTTGTATTATTTCTAAGGTCAGTTTAAAGCTGACCTTGGGC
>NW_005254100.1:0-280 GCF_000412655.1 Myotis brandtii | reverse complement strand
GTCGATGCTCAACCACTGAGCCACGCCGGCCGGGGCCAATTCACACATCTTTGGGAGGAGATGAGAAGGAGGGTTGAAACATGTAGGTGCGCAGTGTTAGAGAAGAAGGAATAACCCTGAGAACTGGTTTGCTCAGTAACTGTTTCTTAAAAGGACAATGGCAGGAACATCTTTGCCCAAGGTGAGGTGAGTGCTGTGTGGAGCAGGAGAATCCAACTGAGCTTTTAAAAAAGGTGGGATCTGGCATCTATTTCTTCTTCTTCCAGCTATGATAACTTTG
>NW_005254099.1:0-280 GCF_000412655.1 Myotis brandtii | reverse complement strand
TGGAGGCTCTCACAAACCATCACCACTTCGTGGGCATCTTTCGGTGAATTATCCAAATGGAATTCTTAGTGTCCAGGCTTCTTTTCTGGGCTGGTCGGCTGAAGAGTTGGCCTGCCATGATAAGATTTGAATAAAATATGTTACTCTCGAATTAATGAAAATAGTTCACCTGTAGATTATTTGGGGTTTTCACTAGAGACAATGTTATCTTCAAGTAGCAATTATTTTGGTTTTTTCCTTTTCAGTTTTCATACTTTTGTATACCTTCTTTGATTTTTTT
>NW_005254098.1:0-280 GCF_000412655.1 Myotis brandtii | reverse complement strand
ACAGGCATGGCAGAGGCCTGATGGTCCCCGTCTGAGGTCCCCGCTGGTCAGAGGCCCCAGCGTCCCTGCTCAGAGGCCCCAGTGCCCCTGCTCAGAGGCCCTAGCACCCCTGCTCAGAGCCCCAGCACCCCTGCTCAGAGGCCCCAGCACCCCTGCTCAGAGGCCCCAGCGCCCCTGCTCAGAGGCCCCAGCGCCCCTGCTCAAAGGCCCGAGCACCCCTGCTCAGAGGCAGCCAGCCTCTCGGGGTGGGGCCCAGAGGTGAATTCTCCCTCCAGAGAGC
>NW_005254097.1:0-280 GCF_000412655.1 Myotis brandtii | reverse complement strand
GTAGAGAGAGACTAAGGTGGTAAGATAGGAAATGGGGAGGAGCTGAGCAAGGGTGTGGTGTCAGGAGAAGTCTGTCCTTGGCCTGACCCACTGGGGTGATGGGCAGCAGCCATGCAGCAGAGGGTAGTGCAGTGGTCATGTCTTGAGGCAAGGGGGCAGCCTTCGGTGCCCCTGTGCCAGTTGTTCATCAGCTCTGGGCTGTTCCTGAGCAAGGAGAGTATGACACACCACAAGGTTTTGGTCAAGGGCACTTCTCCTGCACAGGGACATCACTCACAGA
>NW_005254096.1:0-280 GCF_000412655.1 Myotis brandtii | reverse complement strand
CTGAGGACTGTAGCTTAGCAACATGGATACATCAAAAAGCCACCACGGTCACCTACCGGCTCAGAGCAGCCTTCCACTATCATAGTGGCCACTATGGACCCTGCCAGCTCCTGGTTGCCTATGTCCTAAGCCCGCTTTAATGTTTTCATAGCCTGTGTCACAAGCTGACATTGTTTATTTGCATATTGTATGATTCCTCGCTCCAGGAAAATAGGGACTTTGTTTTTCACTCACCAGTCTATGGTTATTTAAGATATTTTAATGAGTGAATTGACTAATG
>NW_005254095.1:0-280 GCF_000412655.1 Myotis brandtii | reverse complement strand
TCCTACTATCAGTATCTAGACTTACTCTGTCTCTGGAACCTCTGCTGGCACAATTCAAGCCCATTAGCATATCTTCATGCTTCTTCCTGTTCCACTTCCAAAGTTGAAATCATATGAAATTTTAGTTCCAGATTTTGGTCTTTTTTTAAAAAAGTATACATGTATATCTCCACAATTATTATAATACTAAAGGCACGGTGCACGAAATTTTGTGCACTGTGCGGTTCCCTCAGCCCAGTCTGAGCCCTCTCACAGTCCGGGACCCCTCGCTCCTTACCGC
>NW_005254094.1:0-280 GCF_000412655.1 Myotis brandtii | reverse complement strand
ATAGTGCAGAGTTATGTATATGTGGTGAGTTGAGTGTTTTCCAGGTGTGTCATGAGTCACCTGTGTTGATGTGCATTGAGAGTGTGTTTGTGGGTGAGTGGTGCATCATTGTGTGTTGTGTATGTCTCACTTTGTGTTTTACTTGTGACTTGTGTGTATGTATATGAGCATTTATTAGCTGAACCCCACACTGACCATCCTTCCATTAGGATGGAAAAGTGGTCACCAGTGACTGGAATCCTCAAATCAGCTGTGTGTGTGTGTGTGTGTGTGTGTGTGT
>NW_005254093.1:0-280 GCF_000412655.1 Myotis brandtii | reverse complement strand
ATTTTTAATGCTTAAAATAAATAAAGCAATATGCAGTACAATGTCCTTGAGCCTCTAACAGACAACAGAGCATTAATAGTATCCACACTCTTACTTGCTATTTCTCGATGGTCACTTGCATGGTTGTATTGACCTGGGCTCTGAGAGTGATGTCCTGACGCCAGCTTGCATCTAGAGAGCTGATGGCACACAGCTCATCCCACTGAGCTTAGTGATATATTAGTAGCTTGACATTGGTCAGAATAGAAGTATTACAGCACAGAAATCATCACATGCTACA
>NW_005254092.1:0-280 GCF_000412655.1 Myotis brandtii | reverse complement strand
GGAAAGGCCTGGTTAAGGAATATGAAACGTGCTGACACTTCATGCCCTGCTTTCTGCTTAGGGGCGCTCTGTTCAGATAGTGAACATAAAAGAGGTTTAATAAGAAATGTGTTAATGTCTCGCTCGCTCTCACCTCCATTCATCTCCCTTCGCTCCTTGGAAAAGAACAGTGCGCGGCTGAGAGGAGCAGTGGGGCCTGGTCCGTGTGCTCATGAATATGCGGATGAAGTGTGGCTCCCATTGCAGTCGGCCATGCCTGGGGGGCTTACTGCCGTTTTAT
>NW_005254091.1:0-280 GCF_000412655.1 Myotis brandtii | reverse complement strand
TGTAGTAGAAAACTTGACCATCAAATTCAGAGAGAGAGAGAGTAGCCCAGAGCAACAGTGGCTGAGATTCTGCTTGGCTTGGCCTGTCACTTCTGCCTGTTGTGTCCTTGCTCATTAACAAGGCTGCATTTAACACCCGGGGACTGAGGAGATTTGCCCCATGAGTATGGAAAAGAGGTCTTTCTTTGATGTGACCCTTACTTTTTAATAAGGAGAAAGCAATGACCACTTGGTCTGCCCACTTACTTAGTGAGTTCTTGACGGTAAGTCATTCCCCCTG
>NW_005254090.1:0-280 GCF_000412655.1 Myotis brandtii | reverse complement strand
TCTGTCTTCAGATCTTAAAACACATATGGGGTTCTAAAATTTCTATCTCCATAGGTTCTTTCAAAAGAAGCTAATCCCAGGGACTGGAGATGGGGGAGGTACAAGGCTCTTTTTGGGGATACATGCCAATATCTTTAGAGTGAGAAAATTGGTTCCCCTGTGTTTGTGGCAGATTACATTATTGTTTTACAATTAACCCCACCACCACCATCACCATCCTGTAAGAAACATTATAATCTAAGCTCACTGCCATGTGATTTGATGACAGAGGCAGTAGAGT
>NW_005254089.1:0-280 GCF_000412655.1 Myotis brandtii | reverse complement strand
TAGCTTTCCTAATTTCAATAAATCACTCTGTTCCCAGGAGGAGCCCAAAGTTCCCCCATAATAAGAGATCAATCAACCATTTGGCAATAAGCTATTCAATTCAGGAAATTTTCATTTAGATTATTAGGTAGGACTCATGGCATAAATGTACGCATTATAAGTGATTTTTCCAAAAACATAATATTATATCTACACAAATGACTTTACCTTTTCTTAAGTGAAAAGTTAGCTAGCAGGATGGTTTATGGCTAATTGAGTGCATTGACAGTATTAACAAAAT
>NW_005254088.1:0-280 GCF_000412655.1 Myotis brandtii | reverse complement strand
AAGGAGTGTAAGTGAAGCTATCGATCATGGACTACAGAGCTACACGTCTGTCTAGCAGATACAACAGATAAGAGACTGCGCTGAAGGCTGTTTCATATTGACAGCATGAAGCAAATTATATGGTACAACTTTCCCACACAAATAACTTGCATTCAGTCCTTAAATATAAACCTTAAGAGAAAAAAGCAAAGAAGCACCTCCCCTTCCCCCTGATGGGGTTAAACAAAATTGTCTCCTAACACCTTGACGTACTGAACAGTGACTACCCACACCTGGGACT
>NW_005254087.1:0-280 GCF_000412655.1 Myotis brandtii | reverse complement strand
CTCTCTCTCTCTCTCCAGGCCTCTCTCTGCCTAAAATCAATAAAAACATATCCTCGGGTGAGTATTTTAAGAACAAAAACAAACAGAAAGCAACAAATATTAACAAGGATGTGGAAATTTGGCTTGTGGGAATATAAAATGGTGCAGCTGCTATGGAGAATAGTATAACAACTCCTCAAAAATTAGATATAGAATTACCATGTGATCCAGCAATTCCACTTCTGGATACACACCCAGAAGAATTGAAAGTAGGATCTTGAACAGATATTTGCACCCCTAT
>NW_005254086.1:0-280 GCF_000412655.1 Myotis brandtii | reverse complement strand
CTTCTCTACTCCAGCCTTGCTCATAGTATCCCTCTAGCGCCTCCTCATGGCAGGACTTTCCAGAGAGCACTGAGCAAAGCAGAAAGGTGGACAGCCCCAGTGCCCCCAACACAAAGAGGAATAGAGTAGGATCAGTTTTGAGTGGGGAGACAATTCCTTAATGACTGGCACAGGTAGATAATCAAGGAGAGAAAGAGATGTGTAGCATTGTGGTGGTGGTGCTATAAAGACACAGAGAATAAGAATCAGGAGAAGTAGAAAACTGCAATGAGAGGTAACA
>NW_005254085.1:0-280 GCF_000412655.1 Myotis brandtii | reverse complement strand
AAAAAAAGAGAGAGAGAAGAAACTATGGGAAATTATCATATTAAATGAATCACCACCTTTATCTCGGAAAGTACTACGTGAATTTGAACACTGAGTGAACACAGCTGTGGGAATAAAGGAGCTCATATTTCCCTGGTGTGTGTGTATGAAGCCAGTAACAGAGCCAAATGTGCTAACAAAACAGAAACTCTAAAATTAAATTCCGAGTCAGTAAGGGACCCCCAATGGGTGCCCTGCATTTTCTTATGCAGCTAGGAGAGCATGATAGGCCACTAACTTA
>NW_005254084.1:0-280 GCF_000412655.1 Myotis brandtii | reverse complement strand
GTCCTCCCTTGGTGCTGCGCTGCCTTGTTGGATGGTCCTCTCCTGGTGCCACGCTCCCTGGTTGGATGTTTCTCCCCTGGTGCACGCTCCCTAGTTGGATGGTCCTCCCCTGGTGCCACGCTGCCTTGTTGGATGGTGATCCTCCTCACCTGCCCTTTGATTGGGGAATGGTGATGCTTCGTTCCAGGCTACCTTAGGGAGTTGTGTGCTCCCCTGCATGCTGCTTGAGGGAGTGGTGGTGCTCCCTTGCTTGGGGGAGTGGTGGTCCTCCCTTGCATGC
>NW_005254083.1:0-280 GCF_000412655.1 Myotis brandtii | reverse complement strand
ATTAGCATTTATTTTATTTATTTTTCCCATTTATCCCCTCTATTCCCTCTTCCACCTTGACCCCCAAATCCCTCCCCCCCGACACACAATCACCACATTGTTGTCCATATCCATGAATTCTTTTTTTTTCTCAATCCCTTCTCCCCCCAACATCCTCACCCCCTACCACCAGTTATCTGCCTGCATTTTATGAGTCTGTCTCTGTTTTGCTTGGTAGTTTGTTTAGCTTTATATATATAGTAATATATGTACATATTACTATATATATTACTATATATAT
>NW_005254082.1:0-280 GCF_000412655.1 Myotis brandtii | reverse complement strand
GCACAAATGAATGCATGCTACCCAGAAGGGCCTTTGTGAAGCTTTGATTATATTACCTCTGGCTTGGGAAAGAGCAAGGTGTTGTTTTTTTTCAAACTAACCAATCTCTTTCCTAATCCTTCTGGGGCTTGTGCTGGGTCCTCTCCCCATCCAATACCTTTCCTGGACCTCCCAGGGGTTCTGCCCCTATCCACTCTGATTATTTTCCCAGATTAAACTCCGCCCCTTTGTGTCACCATTTGACTCCTACTGGGCATGCCCAGAGTTCTGCTTTATCATC
>NW_005254081.1:0-280 GCF_000412655.1 Myotis brandtii | reverse complement strand
ATGACACATACTCCAATGCCCACTGACAAGCTCAAGAAAGCAATCTTTAACAATATTAGTGAGATTCCTCTATGTCCATCCTTAATTTCACCCCCTTCTCTTCCCTCCCAAACCAAGTAGTGGTAGTACAACTAAATTTTTTTTTTCATATTTTTGTTCCTCTTGCAAAGTACTTTTTATTAACTAACATATTTTTGTGAAATTTAATTATAAAATACTAGTATATATAGTTCATCTCTCTCTATCTTTATTTTAATTCTCACCTGAGGATATGTTTTTT
>NW_005254080.1:0-280 GCF_000412655.1 Myotis brandtii | reverse complement strand
AGTTATGCATGTGAGTGCGTATGATGTGTGTGAGTGTCAGTGTGTGCATGCATGTGTGTGTGCGTGTACCTGGGGAGGAGGCATGGTTGCTACAGAGCTTCCTCAGCTCATGACTGAAACTCTTGTTCTAATTCAAGGAAGAGATACACAGTCTTCACAACTATAAGACTGAACTTCACTCATCTTCTCCGTGGAAATAGTCCAGGAAGCACATCAAAATCACAAGACTATCTGAGCAGATGGTTTTGCTTACCTTTTGTATTGGACCACTGCCTTCCAT
>NW_005254079.1:0-280 GCF_000412655.1 Myotis brandtii | reverse complement strand
TGAGAACCACTGTTTAAGGTATCATGTCCTTTCCAAAAGTTTTACCATTGAGTTGAGTAGCCCTTTCTACGTGATCCAGGACATCATAGGACAAATGGATTATACACAGTATTTTAATTTTCTGTTGACCTGTTAGTTTTCCCCCCGAAAGGGTGGCTCCTTTAAGCTTAAGATGTGAGTAAAGGATGAGAAGTTAAGAATTAGAGGGAACAAGGTTAGAGCCAATTTCTGGAGAGCCCATGCCAAATCACTATGAGAGATATTTAGAAAACCAGTCTGA
>NW_005254078.1:0-280 GCF_000412655.1 Myotis brandtii | reverse complement strand
CCCAGATAGCTCTCAAATCTGCCCACCCCTTTTTTTTCTCTCTCTCCACCACCACCCAGGTCTACATGACTGTCATTACTCTTATTTTCTAACTAGAGGCCCAGCACATGAAATTCGTAAATGGGTAGGATCCCTAGGCCTGGTCTGAGATCAGGGTCAGTCTTCACGGGCTGCCGGCAGCCGCCCCGTCCCCTGCCACCACCACCAGCGGGGTGACTGGGGCCCCGGTGCCACCCGCATCCGCCACCACCCACCTCTGGTTCCCGATTCCCCATCAGGG
>NW_005254077.1:0-280 GCF_000412655.1 Myotis brandtii | reverse complement strand
AAAAAAAACTATGAGTTTCTAGTTAGCACAAATCAAAGGAAAAAATATTCTCAAAAATCATATTTCTGTTTGTCCTATTCAGATGTAAATAAATGGGGGAGGGGAGAATTTGCTAAGGAAAAATAAGAGAAAATTGTACCACAAGAAAGAATACCTTCTGTGAAACCCCCAGCAGTAAATGTCCAGTTCAAGCAAACAAAAGTAGCTACAAACTATCTTACTAGCACAATGCAAAGCAATTTTCTATCTAAATGTTTCCCTCTTCATCCCCATAGGAGTC
>NW_005254076.1:0-280 GCF_000412655.1 Myotis brandtii | reverse complement strand
ACAAGATAATGAGGGGTTCGCTGGTCTTGGTGTTCTGGTGGGAGATTGTGCCCTGTGGTGTCTGGAAGAAGTGGATTACCCTGACATTAAGCAGATAATGTGTTGTTGGTATTTTATTTTTTGTTTGTTTTTTAAAAAACACATTCATTTATATGGATTTGCTAGAAAATATGGCACTGTTTGTCAGCCTTTACACATGGAAATCTGCACAGAATCGTGTACAGTTTAGGGAATAGGATAATGATGGTATCACAGGCCATTGCCACAAAGATGTTCCAAT
>NW_005254075.1:0-280 GCF_000412655.1 Myotis brandtii | reverse complement strand
AGAAACTGCAAAAATTCAGGGGAATATGCAAGGCAGAATGATTTAATTTCTTTGCACATTTCTTAATTTTAGGGATCTTCAATCTGCTAAATTGAAATTTCCAGCCATTGGGGCCCTGTGAAGCACTTTTATACTTTAATATCCTTCATAGCTTATGGGTTCAAAACTTTGAAAAGTTTATAGTTGTTCCAGTTCTGAATAAGTAAATTGCAAAGTGAATTGTTTGGAAGTAGCAGGAGTTGGCTGTCAAGCCCAGACATCCCATGACCTTCCCAACAAT
>NW_005254074.1:0-280 GCF_000412655.1 Myotis brandtii | reverse complement strand
CAAAGATGACATGCATCTTTAAAATCCTGCAGCAAGACACCACAAGATAAAAAGAAAAACTGGTCCCAGCAGAGACAACTTTGGGAATAAAAGAGAACAAAATACCTCTAATTAGTATATTTTCATAGATATCCCATGTGTTGCGACTAGACTTTGGGAATTGGCTATGAAGAATAGCCCATTTTGGACTAACGTGGCACAGACCAGTTATAAAGACTGGATGAAATATATAAAAACAGGAAATATATAAAAAAGGATCTCTGCTTAGCTCCTTAACCTC
>NW_005254073.1:0-280 GCF_000412655.1 Myotis brandtii | reverse complement strand
CCCCACCACGGCCCCCCCAGTGTCGAAAAGCAACTCCGCTGTGGAAGTCGGGGTGCCCGGGTGAGCGGCCAGGCCCCGGGTCATTCAGCTAACCTTTCAGTTAAAAGCTACGTTTAGTTGCCTTTACAGCTTCTGCTTCCACGCGGGGTTGATTTGGCTGACTCCATTCTCGCGTCTCCGGGCCGGCGGGACTCACGACTCTGCTGTTCTGTCTTCAGATTTTAGGAAACCCGGCGTCTGCAGGACGGGCGGACAGGGCCGAGCACCCGGGCCGGGGGGC
>NW_005254072.1:0-280 GCF_000412655.1 Myotis brandtii | reverse complement strand
AGTCCAAGGTGCTGGAAGCTGCCCTGGAAGGAAGCCCCGGGGCACACGGGGGCCCTGACCGGCCTGGGAATGAGAGAAATATCGGAAAGGAGGTGAGGCTCTAGCTGGGCTTGGGAGGATGCACGGGAGTTCACTAGGTGGACAGCGTGGGGAAGGGCACTGGAGGCGAAGAAAGAGGGACACAGCATGCCAGGTTTCGGGAACTGCGAGGATTCTGCACAGGTGGGGGGCCGGTCTGTGTGTTCTGGGGAAGAGGAGGAGGAAGGGGAGAGGAGACAGG
>NW_005254071.1:0-280 GCF_000412655.1 Myotis brandtii | reverse complement strand
CTGAAATCAATAAAAACATATTTTTTAAAAATGTATTAGAAAAGCAGAACAGAAAGGAGCAGCTAAGCAGTGTTTCTGATAGACTTACAGATGAGAGAGCCAAAGATTGGGGATCTAGTCTTTTAAAGGAGCCAGGATTTGAGGGGCCAAATCCTGCAGTGAAGGGAAGAGGAGAAAACCTAACTCTGTTCCAATTTTCATCTCAAAGTTGTTCATGAAAAGGAGTCATAGGGTGAAAAGCTAAGCAGGGATTGGCACCTAAATGTTTGAGAAAATGCTC
>NW_005254070.1:0-280 GCF_000412655.1 Myotis brandtii | reverse complement strand
TATTAATGTACTAGTCACTTTAGGACATTCTAATAGTTAGTCAAAGGTGAGCACTTCTGCATGCTCAGCGTTATGTCGCTGCTGTCAGGTCTCAGAGGAGTTGGAAGAGGTGGTGTCTTGCTCTGAGGAGGTTGTGCGGCATTTGACGAAAAAACAATCACATCTGGGGTCCACTGTACTCACGCTCGGTAACCAGAGCATGGATGGGGTTAGATTCTGAGTGACCACATCCATTTTCTTTTGTGTCTTTGTTCGTGGCCTTTGAATATTTCTGTTACTC
>NW_005254069.1:0-280 GCF_000412655.1 Myotis brandtii | reverse complement strand
TGGGAAGAGCAGCTCTAAGAGGGAAAGGCCTCCCGAGGCCCCGCAGCTGGTGCACTGCGGGCTCACAGCGACTCACTGATGACGTGCGGGAAGTGCAGCCCTTATGACTCCAAAGCTGGTTGCACTGACAGCTGTTCCCCCTCCCATTCCGGGTGCAGCACTGCCAGGCCACCCTGCATCAGCTCTAGATTCCGGCTTCCTGCCTGCCCATTTGTATACTACATGCCCTCAGGGGTGTGGCTTTGGCCCCCGCAGCCCATAGCACTGCAGCACAGCCAGA
>NW_005254068.1:0-280 GCF_000412655.1 Myotis brandtii | reverse complement strand
TGAACACACGTGTCATTTCAGAACTGAGCTCTCGGCTGGTCAGTGTGTGGGCATCTTTTGGGGACACCCTGCATTAGGGACTAACATTTCCCCTAATTTCTCTGAGGAGGTTGACTTGATAAGAAGTGATAAATGGGAGAGGATTCTGGTCAGAAAAACATCTTGGTGTGTTTTTTACTGGTTGGCGGAGGTCAGCTTGTCTGTGTGTGTGCTTATGTGTTTGTTCCCAAGACAACATTTAAGGGAGCCTTTTGCAGGAATGAGATTAGCTGATTTCCAC
>NW_005254067.1:0-280 GCF_000412655.1 Myotis brandtii | reverse complement strand
ACGTAAAATAACCGAAGCCAAAATTCTCGTGATGACCGGGGTTAAACTGATGCCTCGATGGTTTCCGCAGTCCTTTCGTGAGCCCTTCTTAAAAATAGGAACAATTATCGAATGTCCCCAGTTGGTCGGAACGTTTTCGCTTGCCCAGACTAATTCGAAAAGATGGACTATGGCTTTGATCAGGACATCTCCACCCTCTTTGAAGAGTGCAGGTGGAATTTCATCAGGTCCAGGTGCCTTCCGTCGTCTGAGTGCATTAACGCACTCCCTAACCTCAGCA
>NW_005254066.1:0-280 GCF_000412655.1 Myotis brandtii | reverse complement strand
TAGAGGCATGCCTGACTGTCCATCCCCCTTCACAGACCAAGCTACTGAAGCCAAGGCAGTCCAGTGACACGGTTAAAGTGCCATGAGCCTTCGTTGCCCGGCCTGAGGGTGGCAGCCAGGCTGCTGTCAGGCTGGTCCCTTTTCTAGCCCAGCATCGGCTCCAGGGGGCAGGAGGTCGACTCCCTTCAAGGTTTGACTCGACATTCCACTGCCCCCCATGAGGACCAGGACTCACCTCTGAAAGGTGGGGGGTCACAGGGGGTGGGGCTGGAAGGGCAGA
>NW_005254065.1:0-280 GCF_000412655.1 Myotis brandtii | reverse complement strand
GGTGTGAGGTAAGGTCTCATTGTACTTTTTATTTGCATCTCCCTAATAACTAGTGAAGTTGAGCATCTCTTCATGTATCTATTGGCCATTTGTATGCTTTGGGAGAAGTGTCTGTGCGGGTCCTCTGACCACTTTGTAATTGGGTTGTTTGTTTGTTTGGTGGTGAATTGTATGACTTATTTATATACTTTGGATATTACCCTCTTGTCGGAGCTGTTGTTTGCAAATATCACCTGCCATTCAGTTGGCTGCCTTTTTGTTTTGTTGTCAGTTTCTTTTG
>NW_005254064.1:0-280 GCF_000412655.1 Myotis brandtii | reverse complement strand
AAAGCGGAGCGTGGGGGTGTCCTGGGCCTTTGGTCCCGGCTGGGAGGGCTCTCGGAGGCCACAGCTGCGCCTGACACCTCCAGGCCATGGTCCCCTGCGGCCCGTCGTGAGGGGACATCACTCCCTGTGTCCAGGGCACTGGGCGAGCAGGTGGCTGGTGATGGAGCTGGTCTAACAGGCCGGCGGCCGGTGGCCGGCACTGCCTCCGTTTTCCTGGAGGTCCTGGTGGCCACGGTGTTGAACCTGAGGGCAGGGTGGGGGCAGGGCGCTCCCCTGGGTC
>NW_005254063.1:0-280 GCF_000412655.1 Myotis brandtii | reverse complement strand
TGGAGGGTCAGCAATGGAGAAGGAGAGATTCCCGATCCGGTGTCCTCCTTGGCTGGCTCAGGTGGGCCCATAAGGGAGGGAGGCCTAATCGAGGCCAGCAATTGAGTCACCCATGTAGGATTTGGAGGTAAGCCAGGTTGAGCTGCCACTGCCTACTGCTCTCTGCATAGCAAACTCGGGGTGACCGAAGCCAGGGCAATAGCTCCCCATCCCCATAGAGTCCTCCTGGGTTTCGGCAGCAAATGTTAGGGTTGCTGAAGGAGGAATGCACGAGGCCAAA
>NW_005254062.1:0-280 GCF_000412655.1 Myotis brandtii | reverse complement strand
TGACCCCAGTGATGCAGGCGACCCTGGGAGGACCAAGGGGAGGCCGGTGGCACTGGAGAACCCCAGAACCAGAGCCACCCGTCCTCCTGCCAAGGCCCCGCAGCTCACGGCCCCGCACACACTCCTATCTCTGCCTTTTAACAAGCCGCCCAGGAGCTGTGGGCCCAGAGGACTGTCTGAAAGCACTGCATGTCCAGCCCAAGCCCTGCTCTCTGGGCTGTGCCCACTGGGAACGGTCACCAGCGCTGAGGCTATGGGAACCGCCGAGGGCCTGGTGCGG
>NW_005254061.1:0-280 GCF_000412655.1 Myotis brandtii | reverse complement strand
AACACTCCCTCCCCCCAGCCCCACCCTCCCTACCCCCAAGGGCCAGCTCAAATCTTAGGGGTGTGTTTACTGGAAATTTGATGTCTTCCTCATTTCATGTTCTCAGATATAAGCGGGTGGCTGAGGTCAGCATACACACCCTAAAGGGCCTGGAGTCAGTTCTGTGCCCTGCACTGCTGGGACCAAGCGCAGGTCTTTTTCTGATCTTTAAGGAGGTCACATTAGAGCAGTAGTCCTCACATTTTTATTTCTTTGGGGAACCTAGTTCAAAGGCAATCTT
>NW_005254060.1:0-280 GCF_000412655.1 Myotis brandtii | reverse complement strand
GGGATGGGTGGTTACAGTTACCGGCTGCTTACTGGCAATGGCATCCTGTACTCGATAAAGTTATTGGCTGAACTTCACACCTCGAGAGTTAGTCTCCGGGACCTCAGTGGTTGAGGTCCGAAGCTAAAATCACCTATGAGCCAGCTTTTGGTGCAAAGTTAACCGCTGGCTGCTACCATTGTTGAGATTGTGGTTAGCTGATTGAAGAGACAATCAAACAAACGCTTCAACCACAAGCCAATTGTTATTGGCTAATCTGACTCATGAAAACAATATTTTT
>NW_005254059.1:0-280 GCF_000412655.1 Myotis brandtii | reverse complement strand
CATTTTAATCTGTTAACTGTGTAATAAGTTAATAAACTTACCTATATGTGTCTCTATGCATACATATCCATACACAGAGATGCTATCTCATGTTCTAGAAATTTATAGGGCTATTAGGTTGAAAGTTTAAAATCATAATTAGCTTGGTAAATTCTTGGATGATTCTAAAATGACATGAGCTGTCAGACAGAGTTTTGGATGATTTCATTGTCAAAGAGTGAGAACTTGGAGAATAAACTGAATAATGCTAAGAAACATTTTGCTTTTAAAACTGTGAATG
>NW_005254058.1:0-280 GCF_000412655.1 Myotis brandtii | reverse complement strand
CTGATGTTTAATGTCATCAAAAAGGTCCTACAGAGAAAGAATTTCTCATAACTAAGAGAACTTCCATAACCAAACCTTTCATGTTCCACATCAGTACAAAAACTAAGATTATTCATGGAGTCATAAACCCTAAAGAAGGAAAAAAAACTGTTTTGTAAACTAAGGTTAAAGGTTATTAAATCAGTAGCCAGCTCACCAACAACCCACTCCCCTCCAATATTCTTCAACAGTGAACTAAGGTCACCAGGCCCCTCATTAGCACCTCAGAGCTCCCCACCCC
>NW_005254057.1:0-280 GCF_000412655.1 Myotis brandtii | reverse complement strand
TTCATGCTCTAATGAAAACTTAGATACCTGTGATAGTTTAAGGTATTTTCACATAAATTACCTGTTTGGTTCTTCTCACTCTCTGAAGTAAGGCAGGTGTTGTTGTTTCTAGTCAAAGATTAACAAGAAGTGAGGCACAGAGGAGTGAGGTGACTTCAGCTTCACATTCCAGGAGCTAGGGGACCTGAGGGGAATGCTGGGATGTCTAATTAGTGCACTGGGCTTCTGTGTGCTATTTGTGTAGAATTAGCTGTTCAGGATTAATTTAGAAAGAAAAAAA
>NW_005254056.1:0-280 GCF_000412655.1 Myotis brandtii | reverse complement strand
AACCACTGAGCCACACCAGCCAGGCTAGTTTTACTTTTTAACATTCTCTCAAGTAGATGTCTACTACTAATGTTAGTTTCAGAAAGACATAAGGTAAAAAGAGTAGATTATCAAAAACGCAGTCCTAAATGACTTAGAAAAACCGGAGCTCATTAAAGAATGGATCTCAAACCAGCTTGATAGGCAGTGGCTCTGCAGCCTGCCTTTACAAGCAGCATCTTCCAAGTCAGCACTTGGATCACAGTCCTCCCAAGGGATTAACACTGGGCTCTTTCTCCTC
>NW_005254055.1:0-280 GCF_000412655.1 Myotis brandtii | reverse complement strand
AAAGTTCCTTGGACAGTTTGGGAAATGGTACCAGGTCTATCTCCCTCTTAAGGAATCTGATGACATTCATATGAATGTAATCCTCAATAGGTAAACCCATTGAATGTTTAACAAGTGTCACCAAGGATTGCTTATAGGATTCTTTTTACTTAGAACCCTGACATTCCTAGGAATTAGTAGTCCATGAAAACACTTTTGGAAACACTGGACTCATAGTAATAGTAGTAGTCACAACAAGGAAGAAGCAACATTAGCTACCATTTCTTTCTTTCTTTTTTTT
>NW_005254054.1:0-280 GCF_000412655.1 Myotis brandtii | reverse complement strand
TGGCTTCACCATTTGTTAACTTTGTTTCCTTGGACAATTACTTAATCCCTCTTTGATTTACTTTCATTATCTGTAAAATAGATGCATTAAAAGTACCTAACTCACAGAGTAATAGCGAGGATTGAATAAATTATTATTTGTAAAGCAAAGAGAATAGAAACTGGCACAAAAAGGGGCTTTTGTTGTTCTTGCTTTATTATTTTTATTATTGTTGAACATGATCCAATTACCTAAAAAATTGTATGTTAGGAATTACATGAGATATCATTTATGAAGTATT
>NW_005254053.1:0-280 GCF_000412655.1 Myotis brandtii | reverse complement strand
CACTGGGGTCTCCTCTGCTCTCTCCCCCTCTCTCCCCCCCAAAATCAAGGAAGTGACATGCTGAGCCGCGCAGGATGCCGCGATGAGCCTGCATCCGTCTGGATAGAATCACCCACTGCTGGCCGGTCGGAGGGAGTCTGATTAGTTCTCATCCCCCCGGCAGCACCAGCCACGACGGCTAAACATCTCACTCCGCATTAGCCAACAAGGCCGTGCTAAGCTCATACACATGCATCCCGCAGCTCCGGACACACCGGCAGCGCACACCTCCCGGCCACGG
>NW_005254052.1:0-280 GCF_000412655.1 Myotis brandtii | reverse complement strand
ATTAAGTTACGAAATTTTTATTGAAACGTTTCTTACAAACGGTTACATCGGCTGGGCCCCAAAAATATTCGTTGTGGGCTCATGGGACCCGCGGGCTGCAAGTTTGACCTGCTTGCTCTACAGTGTCCTGGACGTAGCCAGTGCCAGGAGCCAATGGACGGTACAAACCCAGCAGGTGCCTGAGGGCCCGGAGCCGAGCTGCTGTCCTGGGGCCCCAGCTTCTCACTGGGCAGCCCCAGCCCCCACCCTTGGGACCAGGGACCAGCACCCCCAGGAACCA
>NW_005254051.1:0-280 GCF_000412655.1 Myotis brandtii | reverse complement strand
GAACTGTGGGCAGCGAGGCTGCAGTGGGCACAGGGGCGGGTCTTGACCCATCCTCCGTGCTGCCCCTGCCCAGCCCCTCCTGCCACGGCCACCAGTCCTCTCTCTGATGGCAGCCCTGTTCCCACCGCCGCGACCCCCATGTGCAGACGGTGCCAGCTCTGCTCGCACCCACTGATGGCGCAGAGAGATTGGGGCCAGAGCCAGCAGTGGGTGTGAGCAGGATGGGTGCTGACAGTGGGTGCGAGAGGTGGCTGCCAGCCCTGATCACCCCTCAGGAGCA
>NW_005254050.1:0-280 GCF_000412655.1 Myotis brandtii | reverse complement strand
AGGCATTGGCTGCCGCTGTTGAACTTGACCTTTGAACTTGGCCTGTGAGGATGCTGCCATAACAGAGTCCCGCCGCCCTCCCTCCTCACACTCACCCCACGATCGGCCACCCTCGTCCCCCTTCCAGGGCTCCTGGCCCGGATCAGAGGGCAGCCCGAGGTGAGGGGAGGCGAGGGGTGTCCCCTGGGTGGAGGGGGCAACTTGCACCCCACCCCGGAGAAACCCCACTTGGCGATCCCCACCCCCAGCAACCGGGCCACCAGGAGGCCCCCCGGAGGCT
>NW_005254049.1:0-280 GCF_000412655.1 Myotis brandtii | reverse complement strand
ATAATGGAATGTGGTTTCAGCAAGTAAAGTGTGGTCTCAGTTAAAGGGAATGTCCATAGTAAAATGGCCTGAAAAGTCAGTTCCCAGGGTAGGGGTGTCCATTCAGTTATTTGATCAGACCTAAACACAGACAAATTCTGGACACAAATGTTCATAGCAACTTTACCCTTAATTGCCAAAAACTGGGAATAAGATATTCTTTAATAGGTGAATGAACAAATGCTGGTACATTCAAATGATGGAATAGTATCTAATCTAATAAAAGAGAAACATGCAAATT
>NW_005254048.1:0-280 GCF_000412655.1 Myotis brandtii | reverse complement strand
CTCTGTAAGGAATCAATAAAATATATTTAAAAAAATAAAGTTAATGCCATAGTGTACATTAAATGAAGGCCATTTACCTACTATCACGAAAGTTCTAGTCATATGAACAGGTTCCTGGGAATTGGTCCCTAAGGTAAACTATGTAGGGGCCTTAGGTAGTACTGGCCTTGAACCCTTGCTCCCGCCCAGCAAGAAAAGCCCTGCCCTGGGCTCTGCATTTCCTAGGGCAGCATCCTAGCTCTCCCCTCCAAGGGGTGAAAAATCTCCAGGGCCAAGGGAC
>NW_005254047.1:0-280 GCF_000412655.1 Myotis brandtii | reverse complement strand
ACACAACGTGCTCCCCATCCCCCAGGGCCCAGAAATGACCCTCCAACTATAGGATTAAACAGTACAAGCAAGACCTCGCTGGACCCAGGGCAGTTTTTGATTTATCCCTGAACTGAGGGATTAAGGTCCATGAGCTGGAGGCGGCTGAGCAGAGGCAAACGGAGAAATACTATTTCCCTTAGGGTCAGTCAGAGGAGGCTTCCTGGAAGAAGGAGCGTTTTTACGATAAGGAGAGATGGCTGTGTGAGTCACATTTGCTGAGCTGCACTGTGAGCCCTGT
>NW_005254046.1:0-280 GCF_000412655.1 Myotis brandtii | reverse complement strand
GGGCAGCACGTTCCTATTTGACCATGAAATATTACATCATAGCGTAGCGGCTGCATCAGGGCCTCGCAGAGTGAACAGGGAGCAGAGAACGGCTGCATTTCACTGGCGACAGCTGTCCCCGTGCGCAATGCACTGGGCTGTCCTGGCTCCTGCATCGCGTCTCCCGCAGCCCCCAGCTGCTGGTCCCTCGCCTCGCCTTCCAGCACATGTATTTTAAATTCTGCTTAGGAGGGAAACGTTTTTCTAACACATTTTTTTCATTGAGGAACATCAATTTCAA
>NW_005254045.1:0-280 GCF_000412655.1 Myotis brandtii | reverse complement strand
ACTCATAAGGCCTTTCTCTAGTGTGAACTCTCTGGTGACTACGAAGGGAATAGAGCATGGAAAACGATTCTCCGCATTCACTGCACTCGTAAGGCTTTTCTCCTGTATGAAATCTCCGATGATTACGAAGGCTATAAATCGTGGTAAAGGATTTGCCACATTCACTGCACTCATAAGGTCTTTCTCCAGTGTGAACACTGTGATGGCGACGAAGATAATGGATCATGGTAAAAGACTTGCCACATTCGCTGCACTCATAAGGCCTCTCTCCTGTGTGAAT
>NW_005254044.1:0-280 GCF_000412655.1 Myotis brandtii | reverse complement strand
CTCCCTTCCCCTCTGAAATCAATAAAAATATATTTTATAAAGGAAGGAGGCACAGGGAGATTTGACTAGAAGACAGAAGAGGAGAGGTAACGTGATGACAAAGCAGAGAGAGATTTGAAGAGGTTATGCTGCAGCTTTGAAGGTGGCTGAAGGGGCATGATCCGCCGGGTGCAGCTCTGGAAGCTGCACAGGCGAGGAAGCAGATTCCCCCCTGAGCCTCCCAATAGATTGGTGGCCTGATGAAAAGTAGAGTGAGATCTCTCTCTCCCTCCCTCTCTCT
>NW_005254043.1:0-280 GCF_000412655.1 Myotis brandtii | reverse complement strand
GTCTACTTTGTTCAAGGAGATACAATATCCAAAAAGATATGGCTAAGCGTGGTGTCAAAGAATTTATTGCCTATGTTTTCTTCTGGGATTTTTATGGTTTCATGTCTAGCATTTAATTCTTTAATCCATTTCGAGTCTATATTTGTATGTGGTGTAATAAAATGGTCCAGTTTCATTTTTTTTGCATGTATCTGTTCAGTTTTGCCAACACCACTTATTGAGGAGACTGTCTTTACCCCATTATATATTCTTGCCTCCTTTGTTATAGATTAATTGACCA
>NW_005254042.1:0-280 GCF_000412655.1 Myotis brandtii | reverse complement strand
CGAACCCCACGTGCAGCCGGGCGGAGACCAGCCCTGCGCCCGCTCTGCAGTGGTTTCCTGGGGGAGCCCCCACAGGTGTGGGCGGGAGGTGGGCAGCGGGGGTCATTCCCCGGCTCCTTGGTGGGAACGAGGGGTCCAGTGACTGCAGGGAAGGTGGAGGGGACCCAGGACCCCTGGAGGGAACTTCAGGTGTAAAACGCCCTTTTGTGGGGGCCACACGGTCTCCCCCATTTATCTGCTCCCCCGCCCTCACCCCCCAAGCACAGCCAGGGGCCCCCTT
>NW_005254041.1:0-280 GCF_000412655.1 Myotis brandtii | reverse complement strand
GCGCTAACTGGCGCCCCGGTGGGTGCGGGGAAACGCCTGCATCCCGGGCTCGGGGTTTGTGGCGCCGCTTCCACGGTGAGAAGCAGAGCCTCGTTTGCCGCTGACCGTCGTGCCCGCCTAGGGAAGCCGCCCAGGCTTCTCGACCCCTTGGTGGCTGAGGAAATAGTAAGTAAAAAGCTGCCTTTCTGGGCCCTGACTGCCCGGCCCGGCTTAAATCTCCCTGCTTTGTGTGCAGAGAGTGGCTTCAAACACCAGTTTCCACCTGTGGGAACCAGGATCT
>NW_005254040.1:0-280 GCF_000412655.1 Myotis brandtii | reverse complement strand
GGGGGGGGGGGGGGGGGGGGGGGGGGGCGGGCAGGAGGAGAGGGAGAGCAGCTCTGAATTCCAGTGGTCAGCCCCCTGCAGATCTGTGCTAGAGACTGGCGGGCCTCCTCTTCTAACGGCCATGCTCCTCACTTAGTCCTGGCCGACGGTTCAACCAACAGCTGCTTATTTTAAGTGTCCTGCTTTAAACATGTTCCCTTGTCTGGCATTTAAAACTGCTTTTGCAAGTAAGTGGGGTATTAACCTCAAAGGCACGGGTAAAACGTGATCATCCTAGATT
>NW_005254039.1:0-280 GCF_000412655.1 Myotis brandtii | reverse complement strand
TCAAAAGGTTCGCCATCACTGGCCTAGGTGGTCCTCACACCGTCACACCATGATGCCCTCATGCCATCACAGGTCAGTGGGGCTGGGCTTGATGCTGCGTGTGCAAGGGCGCTGGAGGGAAGTTGACCAGGAGGTGCATTGGGGGAGTCCCGCCGAGCTCCACCACAGAGCGGGACTCCGGGGAGTCGCCCCACGGGCTGTGGGACTCCGGAACTCGGGGGAGTCCCACAGCCCCGTGGGGCCGCTAAACATCAGGGCAAAGGGCACCACCCCCACTCCA
>NW_005254038.1:0-280 GCF_000412655.1 Myotis brandtii | reverse complement strand
TGCTAATTTTAGTTCATTTTCCTGAACCTGCATTTCCAGGCATAGACAGAATATTAAAAAGTTTCCTGTTCTCCAGCCCGGCTTGTGTGGGTTAGTGGTTGAGTGTCAATTGATGAGGTCATGGTTTGGTTCCAGTCAGGGCATATCCCTGGGTTCCTGGACCCCCAGTAGGGGGCGTGCAGGAGGCAGATGATGGAACAAACAAACAAACAAACAAAAACAATAATAAAGTATTACATTTAGAAAAAATGGTCCCTGTTCTCAATCCCTTATGTATCTA
>NW_005254037.1:0-280 GCF_000412655.1 Myotis brandtii | reverse complement strand
AAACAAAAGTGTGTATTCATGCGTATATAAATTTACTTAAATTTTACAGATATAAAAGATGTGTAGCACACAATTTACCCTATATAATAAAATATACAATATTCTTTCTTGTAAGTTCCAAATAGCTAATGGATTCTCACATAATGCTTTGTTTGATTTTGTCAAATTTGTGTATCCATAAACAACTGATGCATGATTGTTTTTTCCAACATGGAAAATGGTTGATATTTTCATCTGCACTTAAGAATAAGACAAAATGAAACTATAAAGGCATATGTTG
>NW_005254036.1:0-280 GCF_000412655.1 Myotis brandtii | reverse complement strand
GGCTATGCATATCCTATATAATAAAGAGCTAATATGCCAGTTAGACCGGATGGCAGAATGACCTTCTGGAAGGACCAGTGGGTGTTGGGGTCAGTGAGCCTGTGCCACCAGGCTTCTGGTTGAGCGGTGCTCCCCACCTTCGCTCAGCCAGAAGCCAGGCTCGTGGCAGCGCTAAGAATGTCCGACTGCCGGCTTAGGCCGCCCCAGCCTAAGCTGGCAGTTGGGCATCCCCTGAGGGCTCCCGGGCTGCGAGAGGGTGCAGGCCGGGCTGAGGGACCCC
>NW_005254035.1:0-280 GCF_000412655.1 Myotis brandtii | reverse complement strand
GCATAGAAACAAATCACCATGTTCTCATTTCTACCTCACTTCCACACAAAGAGAAAAAGAACCTGAACAAAATGATAAGGGAACCTGAAAACAAGGATTATCTTTTCCCCCTAATTTATTCTCCATCTTCCAAGTATAACAGAAATCAGTATTAATGGAAAGACTTAACATATCACCCAATAACTTAGGCAGAATACCAGAATAAACTATTCCTAGCATTTTTTTTTGAATAAAAGACTATTTGGTGCACGTACAAACACACACACACACACACACACAC
>NW_005254034.1:0-280 GCF_000412655.1 Myotis brandtii | reverse complement strand
TTTTTTTACTATGTTTTATGTTAATTAGGCTCTAGTCTAGCTCAATTTTAAAGCATCATGTATGTTAATCATTATGACTTTTGGTAAAGCATTGACAATAACAAACACATATTGATTGAGTATATTATTCTGTCCTGGTTTCAACATTCATATTAAAGAAAAATGTATGTAAAATTTTCTTATGTTCTTTAATTGTATCAGCAGTTCACATCACATGTATGTTATTTGATTAGTTCCTTATTTAATTTTCCCATGCAAAAATTTTGTGGTTTGTTTGTTT
>NW_005254033.1:0-280 GCF_000412655.1 Myotis brandtii | reverse complement strand
GTTGATCTCTTACCCCTTCACCCTCTGCCTTCCCTCAGCATCTTTGTGAGTTTTTATAACTTATATTTCATTGCTCATATTTCATTTAGACCCTATTTCTGCCAATTTCTATCTTTTCCAATTTATCAGTAGCATGCTTACAATCTACGTCACTTCAACTGTTAAAATTGTGTTAGGGTAAATTAACAAAAGACATTAAATAAAAAACAGATTTGAGTTGGCTCTAAAATGACTTAAAAAAAACCCCATACAATATTGGATTGAATAGGGAGGATGGCTT
>NW_005254032.1:0-280 GCF_000412655.1 Myotis brandtii | reverse complement strand
AGCTGAAATGAAAACTAAGAGTGAACCTGATACCACTATATACTACAGAGCCCACAAATTAAATATTCCTCAAATAAAGAATTAGAAAAAAAAAACAATATAGTTCCAAAATGTCAAGACATTTTTACATTCGAAAACAGTTATGTGGGCATGTTATTTTCACTCTATTCCCTCCCACACAGGTAAGATTAATCTTAAAAATACCTCAAAATACTTTTCTAGTCAATATTTTTATTGCATTTCATATGCATTTTAATTTCAGTTCAATATGGATTCTGAA
>NW_005254031.1:0-280 GCF_000412655.1 Myotis brandtii | reverse complement strand
AAAGTGCTACAATAACTGTCATCCATAGACATTCACATGCAAACACTATTGGACTAATAAACTAGAGCAAGTATTAATTAGCAGAACTCCTTTGCAAAAACGTTTAAAAAATGGAAATAATGAAACCGAAATTTACTTCTCATCTGAACAGTATAGAAAATAATCTCCTATTATCTGCATCACATCACATACACATGAATTATTATCTAAGCTCAGAAAATAACTTCTTACTGTACACGCAGAACTGCCGTGTATACTCAGCAAATGTTATCATTGGCAG
>NW_005254030.1:0-280 GCF_000412655.1 Myotis brandtii | reverse complement strand
ACGTGTACTGAGCCGTCGCCCATGACAAGCCGGGTCCCGGGAGGCTGGCAGTGGCTTTGGGCCCAGAGCCGCCCTCGGGAATGAAGGTACTTACCTGGCTCCCCTCAGGCGTGCTCAGCCCCTGGGCTTATTTCCTTGTAAAAGACTTTCCCTTATTTATTTTTGAAAAGGCCCCCCCAGGCTGGAACAAAATCAGGTACAAGCATAAGAGGGCTTCCTCCTCCGATGCCCCCTGCCCCTCCGCTCTTGTCAATCAACGTCGTGCGCATCCACTGGGTTT
>NW_005254029.1:0-280 GCF_000412655.1 Myotis brandtii | reverse complement strand
TATATCTACCTACCATTTTAAACTTATTTCATAAGGGAAGTTTTTTAATATCTCCTCTGCACTATTGTTAGACACCGAAATAATATTTCTTTTTTCCTACTATGGGTAAAAGTTTTGCTAACACCTTAGTGAGAAGCAGTTGATAGTTTATAACAAAACGTTGCTGTTGTCATTCATTTATTCAATCAACAGATATATATGCTATATCTACTATCACCCAGGCATTTTTCTAAGTTCTATTGAAATAAGAGACCTAGCTGGTTTGGCTCGGTGGATAGAG
>NW_005254028.1:0-280 GCF_000412655.1 Myotis brandtii | reverse complement strand
ATTTAAAAGTCTGTTATTTCTCTACTGCTTTTAAGTACCACCTTTATTACAAATAAAATGTCCACATGTCCAAGAGGTTTCTGAGCTCTCTGTTCTTTCTCATTTTTCTACTTACCTACCCCTGCAGTAATGCCACACTTACTGAATTATGAGAGCTATATAATATTGGCAGGGCAAGTACTCCCACCCAGTCTTTCTTTTTTTATCTTGACTATTCTTTGCCTTTTGCATTTCAGAATCAACTTGTCACAACACACACACACACACACACACACACACA
>NW_005254027.1:0-280 GCF_000412655.1 Myotis brandtii | reverse complement strand
CGGCATTAGGAAGGTTGAGAACCACTGCTAGAGCATCCTTTCTGGCTCTGAAGAGCAGGGAGGGGCCTGAGCTTTCTGAACTTGCATGGAACTATTGCATGCAGGCTCTGAGAACAGTGGTGTGTGTAACCCTATAATTTATTCCTCCGCCCATCCCAGGGAGAAAAATGATCTCACGTTCCCACAGGATGCAGTTTAGACTCAAAGGTGAGCAACTTGGTAGGGACCACAGAGATGGTAAGAAGCTGAGTCAGGATTTCAAACCAGGTTTCCCAGGCCC
>NW_005254026.1:0-280 GCF_000412655.1 Myotis brandtii | reverse complement strand
AAATACGTGAGAAAGAGGTATATTTTAAGTGGGTCTATCAAGAGTGTGATGCTCATTACCCAAAGGAAGTTAAAAAATTTTGAGGAACTTCTACATTCATTTACTTTTACATCCATTCAAAAAGGATCAGCAAAATCAATGTGAACGAATGAGTTAAACAGTTTGTTTTCCATTGCTTGTTTGGTAAACTTCCAATTAATTAAAAGGACTGGTTGTTTGTTTGGTTATTTGTTTGATTTTGTTTTAGGTCAACTACCAACAGTTAAAGTACTGCCATTAT
>NW_005254025.1:0-280 GCF_000412655.1 Myotis brandtii | reverse complement strand
TTTTTTTTTTTTTTTTTTTTTTTTTTTTAAGTCTGAGATTCAATTCATTTAAAGTTATTTCTTCAAATGTGTATTGAGTACCTGCCGGGGACTAGACCTAATCAAAAAACTCTTTTGGCCACATAAGTACTTGCTGTTTTTACTCTTTTTCATTAATATTTATTTTACTTACAGATATCCGTGTGTTTTTTCAAAAACAAGGAACTGCCTCCTTATACACTAGCATCTGTGTGAATAGCCAGTGTGTGCCTCTGCGATCTGTAGCCACGCCCCGAGCGGG
>NW_005254024.1:0-280 GCF_000412655.1 Myotis brandtii | reverse complement strand
CCCAAGTCTGCAAAGCTTTCCTCTCTGTGGTGTTGTCTCTGGTGTTAATGTGAGGTTAGCATCCTGTTTCCAAGTGAAGGACAGTGCAGACAAAATAAGATGACATTAATAAATTCTTATATCTCCTCAGGAAAATATAGCACCATTGAGTATCTATTACATCCTATAAAGAACTTCAATCTTATGCCTCAGCATTAAGAGCTCCTGGTTTTGGTCCCATATGTTCTCTTTTAAATGACCTACTATTTTAAAAAATATATTTGTATTGATTTCAGAGAGG
>NW_005254023.1:0-280 GCF_000412655.1 Myotis brandtii | reverse complement strand
CAATCAGCTTTGAGCCCTGCGTTCTAAATGTGAGCTCATCCTTACACAGTGAGAGAATACATTTCTGTGAACTTGTGTTCTACACCTCTATTTATACATCCACGTTTCCTACTTCCTTTCAACATAGCAAAAACGGCTTACATGACCTCATTTCATCTGCTTGCTGCTGCTTATTCTTCAAGATTGTATTGAAAGAGTTAAAAATGGGCAGAGGGGGGCAGGATGAGATGCAGGTAGAAATTTGCATTTGCAGTTGAAAATGCAAAATAATGAAAAAGTG
>NW_005254022.1:0-280 GCF_000412655.1 Myotis brandtii | reverse complement strand
GTGGGCTCCTCTTCCAGGCTCTGGTTCTCAGGGCTGGAAGCCCAGTGTGGGGTTGAGACAACAAGCTCCTCAGGGGGACCACTGCACTGAGACATGCCTCTGCATTCTCATCCATCACAAGTGAATGTGGGGCCAGCCCAATTGAAACTCTGTCCTTCCTACCAGTGTAGTGGAGGCTTCTTCTGTAGATCCTTGGTTATAATACTGATAATCAGCTAGTCTTCAGTTGGTTATTCAAGTTGGTAGTTATATAATTGAGTTGTAATTCCAATCTGGTCCA
>NW_005254021.1:0-280 GCF_000412655.1 Myotis brandtii | reverse complement strand
AATGGGCACCCAGGCAGGGCCTGCTGCAGGAGCTCACAAGGAAAGAGGGGGGTGGGCTGGAGTCATCCAATGAGACATGGTGGGAAGGTGGGTGGGCCTGATCAGATAACGGAGAAGTGAGGGCGTATCTGTCTGGCCTGGGTTGGGGAGCAGGAAGCACTCATCCTGCTTGCAAGTGGCGTGGTTGGCCAACCTTTCTGGAAGCAACGGCTTTGGGAGGGGACCAAAGAGAGCAAAGACTTGAAAGACAGGCCTCAGTCATGCTGAGCATTCATAGTCC
>NW_005254020.1:0-280 GCF_000412655.1 Myotis brandtii | reverse complement strand
CTGGAGAAATCGCTGTCAAAACCAAGATGTCACTGAGTATATCCGGGGCTGTGGAGTGTAACTGGACCGCTTTCCTTCTTCAGCTCCTTTTCTCTCGTTTTCCTATTCAGGGAGTAGCAGTTGAGTAAAAGTTCACACTTTTTTCAAATAAATAATGTTTTTACAGAAGCAGGAGCAAAATATGGTCTTTCTTCTAAGAGTCTAATGTTGTCTAACGTGTTAATTATTGGGTAGTAAGTCTACAGCATGTTTCAGTGTGCTGATAGAGCTACTGCTGGTG
>NW_005254019.1:0-280 GCF_000412655.1 Myotis brandtii | reverse complement strand
GCTAAGAGAGGCATCACCTGGACACTGCTTCCATGATGACTAAAGCAGTTGGAACCTGCTTGGAAATGACACACATCACTTCTGCTCATGTTCCTTTGGCCAAAATCAATTGCATATCAATACCTACTTCAAAGTGGGTGGGAAGTGTAGTCCTACTGTTGCCTGGTGGGAGCAACAGCACACTGGTGACCAGCCAATAACTAGAGTCCAATCCTTGCATGATGCTTGAATCTCCTCAATAACAGCCCTACAAAAGGATTCAAGCTTTACCTGAACTTCT
>NW_005254018.1:0-280 GCF_000412655.1 Myotis brandtii | reverse complement strand
CAGCCACATGCAAGAGAATGAAACGGGCCGCTATGTTCGGCCAGACACCCAAGTGCCTCAGTGCGGACTCGGGGTGTGGAGGTGAGACCTGGAACCATGAAATCCCTGGAAGGAGACACGGGCCGTGAGCTCCTGGACGCTGGTCTTGGCAAAACTGTCTGACCCGGCATCAAAGCAAAGTCAAATACAGCAACAGTACACGAGGGACCACCTCAAACGCAACGCTTCCCAACAGCCAAGGGAACCACCAACAGCGTGAGAAGGCATCTACCGAATGGAA
>NW_005254017.1:0-280 GCF_000412655.1 Myotis brandtii | reverse complement strand
CGTGCAGGAGGCAGCCGATCAGTGATTCTCTCATCACAGATGTTTCTCTCTCCCTCTCTCCCCCGTCCTCTCTCTGAAGTCAGTAAAATATATAAAAACAAACAGCAACAAGAGAAACCCCCCAGGCGGCGCTTCCTGCTGCTGCAGCTCGGGAAGGAGTGGCACATCCTAGCGGGTCTTTGGGAGGAAGCAGACACTTCCTTTCTCGGGGGAATGAGGAGAGAGGTCCAGAGTCCCGCCCCTTCCCTGCCGTCGGGAGGGGGCTTCGGGGACCCAGGGC
>NW_005254016.1:0-280 GCF_000412655.1 Myotis brandtii | reverse complement strand
CTCGTTGGCCCCTTTTGTCTCTGGTGTGCTGGGCACCTTCCTTGTGCCTTGCCCCGGGGGCTGAGGGTGGGGAGATGAACCCCAAAGGGGGCTGGGCCTGGAATTTACCACACTTCTCCACTAACATCCCCCCTCCCCCGCTCGCCCCCATCCTGTGGCCTCTTCAGGCTGGGGCGTGGGGGTCAGGGGAACGAGTTTCTTCTGTCTGCTTCCCTGGGATGGGTGAGCAGCTTTTGTGGAGCAGCTCTGAATTGTGAAGAGCTGTGATTGGTGCAAGCTG
>NW_005254015.1:0-280 GCF_000412655.1 Myotis brandtii | reverse complement strand
TATTTGTTTTTAGGAATTAGAATAGATACATTTGAATTAGCTCTGGAAAAAGGAACAATTATCAGTTGTACCACAATATTCAATCTAGATATTAGCTGAGGAATATAGTAAATAATCTCAAATTGTTATAATAAAGTCTAAAGATTAGAATGATTCATAAATTCATGAGCCATTAAAAAGTTAGTGCTAAGAATACAGTATTAAAACCAGTATACTAAGAATCACATACGTATCACATAATATTCTTAGTTTTCTCTTCTTTCTCTATGCAATTTCCCCA
>NW_005254014.1:0-280 GCF_000412655.1 Myotis brandtii | reverse complement strand
ATCCCCGCAGGCCACCCCGAGGGACCCCACCCGTGCACAGATTCATCCACTGGGCCTCTAGTTCAGTATATAAAAAGAAATAATTATTAATGCTAGCAAACCTAACTCTTAGTCATTAGATAAGATATACTGGTAAAGAACTTGTCTCAGTGTCTAACAGATAAGTAGCTCTCAATAGATGTGAACTACAATCAGGCTGAGCATGCCTCCTGGATTGCATGAGATAGCTGTGATTCATACTTAATTATTTTTTAAATAATAACATTTATTTTTAAATATA
>NW_005254013.1:0-280 GCF_000412655.1 Myotis brandtii | reverse complement strand
TTTTTTAAAAAGAAAAAGACAATAGCCTTGCCCAGAGTTAGAGATGGTAAAAACAGATACAGAAGGAGATCTGTGGAGTGAGAAGGTGGATGCAAGAACAGGATTGATTCTTAGATTATTTGATCCATCTCCCTCACTTAGGAAAAAAATGAACTGCTCCAGATAAGAAAAATATGTGTTACCTAATTCACATAGCAAATATGTCGCAGAAATATTATTAATCAGGACTCTTACTATATAACCAATGACCATACTACATATCAATTGAGAACTTGAGAAA
>NW_005254012.1:0-280 GCF_000412655.1 Myotis brandtii | reverse complement strand
TGGCTATTATCAACAAGACAAGAAATAACAAGTGTTGAAGAGGTTGCGGAGAAAAGGGACCCCTCATACACTACTGATGGGAAAATAAATTGGTACAGCCACTGTGGAAAATGGTATGGTGGTTCCTCAAACAATTAAGAATAGGGCTATCACATGACCCAGCAATCCCTCTTCTGGGTATCTACCAGAACATTTTGAAAACATTTATTCGTAAAAACATATGTACCTCTATGTTCATTGCAGCATTATTCATGATAGCCAAGACATGGAAACAATATAA
>NW_005254011.1:0-280 GCF_000412655.1 Myotis brandtii | reverse complement strand
AGGACAGGACTAAGGACGGGCGGAGCAGGTCGTGATGTGAGAGGAGAGGCAGGGCTTGGGGCTCCCGGGCCAATAAGCTCGAGGCTGCAATCTGCAGCGGAAGCCGGGGCTCTCCAGACCGGAAGCGCAGCTGCTGGGCCCGAGAGGAGGTGTCACTCACCACGACATTTCTCTCCACGTCGCCGCAGTGGGCAGTCCTTTATCTTTTATCTTTGGGCGGGGGGTCGGGGGAGGGAGAGGGGAACTTTTTATTTTCAAACTTACAAAAACCTTTCAAGCA
>NW_005254010.1:0-280 GCF_000412655.1 Myotis brandtii | reverse complement strand
ATCAGCTACTTTTTTTTGTTGATTAGAGAGGGAGAGGCAGAGAGAAACATTTATGTGAGAGGGAAACATCGATCATTTGTTTCTTGTACGCACCCTGACCAGTGGTCAAATCCGACCTTTCCATAGACGACAGTCCAGCCAACCGAGTCGCACTGGCCAGGGCTGTTGCAGACTCATTCCAAGTTACAACCCAGTGGAGAGTTCTTCTCTGGGAAATAGTGCTGCTAGAGGCAGGGGGAGGGTCGTGAGAAATGGGGTGCTTGTTACTGGTGTCAGTTGG
>NW_005254009.1:0-280 GCF_000412655.1 Myotis brandtii | reverse complement strand
AAAAAATAAACAAGAGACAAGCAGAGCAGTTTCAGTTTAGCATTACATGATTGAAACAAAGCAAGCAGCAAATACTTAGAAAGTATGTTTTAATGACAGCAAAAAGCATGGAAACTCGGGGGGGGGTGGGGGTCATTTCTTTCCACTCCCTCACTTTCATAGGAAAACCGTTAGACCCAGAAATCGTCAGTGGAGAGTTAAGGACTTCAGGCCAATGATGACGTCCCTGCCACACCAACAGCTGTCACAAGTGTGTGTGTGTGTGTGTGTGTGTGTGTGT
>NW_005254008.1:0-280 GCF_000412655.1 Myotis brandtii | reverse complement strand
TCACTGGAGAAGGTGGCATCTGAGCTGGGAGGGCGGGAGTTCTGAACAGAGCGGGTGCGATCAACAGTCTGGGGAACGTGAATGACCGATTTGGCTGCTGCTGCGGAGTGAGGGGAAGTGTGGCTCGAAAGGTAGAACAGGCCCAGGTTGGATTTGGCGTCGGAGTGAGAACTGTGTTTGACGGGAAGTATCTGTGGAAATCCATTTCGGACCCCAGGGATGTGGAGCAGTGTTTTGAAACCACTGGGCAGAGGCTGGCCTGGCTTCCAGTGTGAGGGCC
>NW_005254007.1:0-280 GCF_000412655.1 Myotis brandtii | reverse complement strand
TTTTTTTCTGTTAATATTCTTGTTAATTTGAGTCCAAGTGGATGCTGTTGGGTAAAACCTTTGAACCTTGATTGTGCCACCGAGAACATTTGCTTCCCTTGCCAGCGCCGTGTCTCTTACACAGTTCACCAATGTCTCTTCGTCCAAGTCACTGGTGGAAATTTATGAAGCTAAATAAAGAAAGTCTTATGATATGCCACAAGATACCTCCCTCCAAGATGACAATCGTTTATTAAACAACATATTTGGGGGTTTCTGTGCATTTATTTGAACTGCTCTA
>NW_005254006.1:0-280 GCF_000412655.1 Myotis brandtii | reverse complement strand
TGGCAAATACCTGCTCTTTGATCAAGGACCAGCTCAAGGGTCACCGCCTTGGTAAAGCCACTCCGATCCCTCGGGCACTGTGTTTCCAGCACTGGATTAAGGTATCCCCAGCAGCATTGGCTTCTTGCATTGTGGCTGTTTGCACCTATCTCTCCCCAGTGCCTGTGAGGTCTTTAAAGACAGAGGCAGGTCTTATTACTCTTTGCTTCTTTAGCACCTAGAATCCAACCCACCCTCTTTCCTCTGAGCTTTAATAAATGCTATTATTCCCATTTTGCTG
>NW_005254005.1:0-280 GCF_000412655.1 Myotis brandtii | reverse complement strand
CACAGCTGCCTGGACAGACTACATGTCCCAGCCTCCCTTGCAGTTAGATGTGGCCGTGTCACTAGTGGCTGTCCACATGGCCGTCCACGTAGCCATGAAGGCACGCTGTTGTGCCAGCACCAAAGCTTGGCCTTCAGACACCAGCTGTGCACTGTTCCACGTGTTCTTTCCTCTTCCAGTTGGAACCTGAACACGGAGGCTATCAGCTTCAACCGGACGTGACAAGAGCAGAGCAGCAAGATAGAAAGATGCTGGAGACTGAGGTCCGTGAGCATCCCTT
>NW_005254004.1:0-280 GCF_000412655.1 Myotis brandtii | reverse complement strand
GACATTCCTGCAGGTGGCCGGCTCAGAGTTCAGCGGCTTCTCCAGGGACTCAGGGTGGGAGGGACTGGTCTTCAGAGCTGAGCTCCTGGGCCCTCCCGCGTGAACATGTGGCCCCAGAGTCTGCCTCCAGGTTCAAAAGAATCCATCACTATTATTAGAAAGAGTTCAAGTGCCGTGGCATAGACTGTCCTCAGGAGTGCCCAAGTGGCTGTAATGGATGCTGAACAGAACATTCTGCTTGTTCTCTGGAGCATGTACCTGTAGCAGAAGGGGAAGACAG
>NW_005254003.1:0-280 GCF_000412655.1 Myotis brandtii | reverse complement strand
ATCAGTTTGGGGTCCTGTGTAAGCTTTGACTTATTGGTTGGAGAGGGTGCCATAGCCATCCATCCTTCCTGCTCCTTGGCCTCCTGCATCCAGGAATGATGACTGACAGTCATCAACTGCCTTCAATGCATGTTTATTGAAATGAATGGAAGGAAAATGGTGCTGACAGACATCATTTGTTGTATGCCAAGATTCATTTGTTTCTGCATTATTTTTGTAGAGCTCAAAGGCACTGGGGGCAAAAGAGATGAAACAGGTTGCTAGCAGGTGTTCTCTTTTA
>NW_005254002.1:0-280 GCF_000412655.1 Myotis brandtii | reverse complement strand
AAAATGTCATCACACCTTTAATGTATAAAGTGTAGCAAAATCCCCAGCCAGTCTTCAGTTCAGTTTCTGTGTAGAATGTGCACAGAGTTGGCTGAAGTACAGGGACATCATTTATCTACCAAGTTAAGGTTAGAAACACACTAGGGTGTGCTTGCAGGGACATTTTCTTTACCGATTTATTGATTCTCTTCTCAGAGTCCTCCTAACTCTTATGTTTTGAATTTGAACTTTTATGAGCCTGAGTCTCATTGTCTAAAAAATATAAATAACCCTCAGGAGA
>NW_005254001.1:0-280 GCF_000412655.1 Myotis brandtii | reverse complement strand
ACTAATCCTACTATAACAATGTTAATCATGGTAATGATAAGTTAAATGGTCAACCAAAGAGCAAATGGTGGCTACTATCTCTATGTGTGACTCAAAAAAACCTCCTGATTTTCCATTTACATAAAATCAGAAGTGTACTATTCTTCTATCTGTACCTCATCATGACTCTGAACACTTTTAAATGTTATTTTTAGCTCAATTTCATAAAAGTGTCTACTTTTCTAGAGGTTTAAGAGTCTTTTTCTTTCAGGTGAAAATAATTCAAGACATTTTTTTTTTT
>NW_005254000.1:0-280 GCF_000412655.1 Myotis brandtii | reverse complement strand
ATTGAACCCAGGACCCTTCAGTCTGCAGGCCGACTCTATACACTGTGCCAAACTGGGTAGGGCTATTCATTGTTTTAATGGATACATAATATTTCATGTATCTTACTTTACTAAAGTTTCTCCAATTCTTCCCTTATAAATAATGATGAGGTAAACACATTTGTGTGTTCATCTTTTCTTATATATTCTAGGTTATTTTCTTAGCACACACTGTTTTATAAGTGGACTTACTGAAAGGCATTGTAGTCTAATGCTTAACAACAGAGACTTGAGCTTAGAT
>NW_005253999.1:0-280 GCF_000412655.1 Myotis brandtii | reverse complement strand
ACGCCGAGCTCAAAAGGTTCGCCATCACTGATCTACATGTTGGCTATTGTAAGCAATGCTGCTGTGAATGTGGGAGTTCAAATATCTCTCCAAGATTCTGAACTTGATTCTTTAGTTCCTTTCAATGGACCCATCTTCAAATTCATGGGTACGTTCTCCTGTTGTATCCAGTGCACTCTGTAAGCCACCAAACAAGGTCTTCATCTGATTTCTGATTGTCTTTTCCATTTCCGGTGTTTTCACTTTACTAATTTCCATGGATCTGCTGAAATCACCTCTC
>NW_005253998.1:0-280 GCF_000412655.1 Myotis brandtii | reverse complement strand
TTTAATATTCAGATATTTTCTTTTCCCTTAAAAGTCCTCTTAAAATTGCAAGTCACATAAGTAATAAACTAATCATAAATTATGAATATTCATTTATTAAAATAGTTTATTTATTTTAAAAAAAGAGACAACAAGAATTTATCATCTATTTATCATCTTTTTTGGTTATATTTGTGGAAAGTGGTGTTTTTCCAGTCTACTTAATTAGAAAACTACTCCAACTGTATGTAAATACACTTTGCCGAAATGAAAAAAGCACTGTTTTTCAAGAATAAGTGTT
>NW_005253997.1:0-280 GCF_000412655.1 Myotis brandtii | reverse complement strand
AGTTATCAAGGCAATGGGAAATACGTTTTGTAGGGGTTAGCTCTGCAATTAAATGATGTTGTTGGAAGCCCTACAAGTCCCTTCCTCTGGCTAATGGCATGTCCCTACCACTCCCAAAGAAGTCAGAAGTTCAATCCTACCTATATCAAGAAAGTAGAGAGCAATAAGTACATGATAGACAGCACTAATTACAACTATTGGTGCAATTATTCAATGTATTTTCTTTTTAGGAAAATAGATATCTATATATATATATAAAAGCCTAATATGCTAAGTGTCC
>NW_005253996.1:0-280 GCF_000412655.1 Myotis brandtii | reverse complement strand
CTCAGTTTTCCTGTCCATTGCCTTTCATTTTTCACTGCAGCCCTGCAGTATAAGTCAAACAGGAGATACCATTACCATTTTAAAGATTAGAAAAATAATGTTTCACAGGTTTAGAAACTTACCCAATCATAGAGCTAGAGAGGAGCAAAGCTGAGACTCAGGTCTTCAACATCAAGAAGATTTGTAGGTCACACCTGGGAGAGGGGAATGGGATTGCCTACACTCCATGCCCTCTGAAAATTTAAATCAAACTCTTATATTTGTCAATTTTCTTTTCTTT
>NW_005253995.1:0-280 GCF_000412655.1 Myotis brandtii | reverse complement strand
TCAATGTGCACAAATCTGTGCACCGGGTCACTAGTAATATATATATAATTCTTCTATAGATGCTTAAAATGTATTGGATAAGATTCAACACCAACCCCTAATAACATTTTTTAAGGGTAGAAGTAGAAAAAAATATTTTTTTATATAGGAAAAATTCTAAGAGTAAAACCAAAGCCAGCATTATATTTGTTAATGATATAGTGATATACCCATTAAAAGTATGTACAAAAGAATAAATACTATTTAATACTAGTGGCCTGGTGCATGGATTTGTGCACAT
>NW_005253994.1:0-280 GCF_000412655.1 Myotis brandtii | reverse complement strand
TCAAACTGGCAACCTGTCAGTGCCACACCAACCAGGGCATATTGTTTTCATTTTTAAAAACAAGAACTGAGGCTTAGGAGGCTAAAGATGGTATAGAGTGGTTGAGGGAGCCTGACTACATCCGGGCCAAATCCTCAATCTAGCATACTCTGTTTTTGCTCTTCCAGGGATGCACTGTCACCACAGGGACACATTTCCTCCCCATAAGAGAACAGGTGTCAAAACTCCCACATGATCATGGAGCCATTAGTAGAATATGACTAGTAGGAGTTAAAGAGTA
>NW_005253993.1:0-280 GCF_000412655.1 Myotis brandtii | reverse complement strand
CCCTCATAAAAGAGACTCCAGAGAGTTCTCTTGACCTCGCCACAGTGTGAGGACCAGGGAAAAGATGGCCACAAGTGTGTGACCTCAGGCCAGGGGCACTGAAGGTGTAGGAGAGCTACAGGGCTCCTGTGGAGAGCCACTGGGGATGGGAGGGTCATCCAGTTAAGCCATGGGGGTGATGAGGCCATCCAGTGGGCTTAGAGGCAGAGCATCAGGCCAAAGAGGATTATTCTCAAGCCTTATGGTTTCATGTTGTTTGCCTTGTTAGGTTTTGGTCTTA
>NW_005253992.1:0-280 GCF_000412655.1 Myotis brandtii | reverse complement strand
TGTTGTGATCCCCGTTCGTAAATGCAGACATATTGTGAAAAAATGTGTGAGTTTCTATTAGATTTCGAGGAAAACAAATAGACGCAGTCATTGACATTGAATCACTACCCGTTCGCAGTTAAGGGGTTATCACATCCCTGCGCATAAGACCTGAATTACAATGGAGTGACTGATGCTCGCTGGTATTGTTCCTTGAATTTCGCACGGGAAATTGTGCTCGTACAAACGAGGAAGATTGCAGGACTGCACAGACTTCGGTTAGTGCTGGCAGTTTCATATA
>NW_005253991.1:0-280 GCF_000412655.1 Myotis brandtii | reverse complement strand
CCCCTGGCATGATCCTTCCACAGAGCCCCTGTGGTCCTCTCAAGTGCTGGTGTGTTTTCCGCCAACCAGACTTTTGCCTTCCCCCTATCCTGCGGCTACTCTCCAGTGGGCTCTCTGGCTGGATTCCCTGGTCTTGCCCTCCTGCTCTTTAACCCGTCCTCATCATGCCCACCACTTGACAAGGAATCAGCCCACAATCTCCATTGAAGGAGTTGGATATTCCCGTGCATGGAGCTTGGCTCCCTTCACCCAACCCCATCCGAAATCCCATGGATCTTAA
>NW_005253990.1:0-280 GCF_000412655.1 Myotis brandtii | reverse complement strand
AGTGTTTGGGCCAGGAAGGCCACGAGATGGCAGACAGGTGAGGTCCATGCCCTTGGCTGATCCACTTTCCAGAGGTGCAGACCACTCAGCCAGTGGAGAGCCAGGGCTCAGCGTTTCCATGGGAACAAAACTCATGACATTCAGACTTGGGCAGTTTCCCCGTCACTGGGTCACTTCTATGACCAATATGCACGACCACTTTAGGTGCCACACTTGCCAACTAAGGACATGACACACATTCCACAGCCCAGCTGCCCCTATCTGCACTGTCGCTGATGCC
>NW_005253989.1:0-280 GCF_000412655.1 Myotis brandtii | reverse complement strand
ACACAATTCAGTACATGGTGGATGTGTTGAGGTTGACCTAACTGAAAGAGTCATCTAAGGTTTGTCTTAAGAAGAGATCATTTTTGTTAGATGTTGGCAAGTTTTACGCAAAGTCAAATGAGTCCATTCGACCTAAGGAGCAGTGATCATGAATATTATTTCTGTTCAGTTTTGGACAGAACCAACCAGTTAAATAGCCTAAACATGAAACAGAAAGAGGATTTCCTCTTGCCTAAAGAAAAAAGGACCTCGGGAATATGCAAATGTTAACAAAGAGTGG
>NW_005253988.1:0-280 GCF_000412655.1 Myotis brandtii | reverse complement strand
GCAGTGGCGATGCAGCTAATCACTGTCCTCCGGCAATCGGCAAGACTTCCGCGTTAAATATTCACTTGCATGCAGCAAACCCAGCTCTATTCTAAGGAGAAATCGCATGTCTAAGCCCTTTGCTTAGTCGACGGGGCCTTTTTGCTCACGGAGTCCCTGTCTGCTGATGCAAATCGGTCAATTCAGACCAGTTTCCTGTGTGCCTGCTGTATAGGCAGGGCTCTCCAGAGCCACAAAATCAACAGAATGTTGAGAGAGAGAGAGAGAGAGAGAGAGAGAG
>NW_005253987.1:0-280 GCF_000412655.1 Myotis brandtii | reverse complement strand
GCAGTTTGCCGACCACTGCGACTAGCTCAAGGTCACTCTGCTAGTAAGTGGCAATGGTGAAAATCAATCCTAGGTCTCCTGACTTTAACAAAAACAGTAGTAGCAACCACAAAAACTTCTGTAGTTTTCACTGTATACCAAGAATTATTCAGGGAACTTTAGTTATATTAACTCTTAATCCTGGTAATATGCCTACACGGCTAAATTATCATTATTATCCTTGCTTTACAGATGAGCAAACAGGTTTCACATCATTCAGTAGCCTTGCCCCATAGCCACT
>NW_005253986.1:0-280 GCF_000412655.1 Myotis brandtii | reverse complement strand
GTATTAGTAGTTAATAATACCAATTCGTTTTCTTATCATAATGATCCCTTTCTGCAAGGTAAATGCATACGCAAAGATAAGACATTTAACGTAAAACTGTCAAATCAAAAGCCAAGCTTTAAAAAACAACAACAAACAGGCTATCATCTTTTTCAATATGCTACATTAGTTATCTGCTTGTGATTGTGCCCAAATGAGCATATAGCTTTCTTATGTTTTTCTCTCCTTGTAATTTGCTTAGTCTTGGAGGGAGGTGGGCAATAAGTAATTTTACTTCTTG
>NW_005253985.1:0-280 GCF_000412655.1 Myotis brandtii | reverse complement strand
GGGGAGGATATGGTTGTTGGTAGAGGGAGAAGGATGATAGAAAAATGTATAAACAAATTGTCATCCTAAGGAATATTCATTTATCCCAGTTTCACATGTAATCTTCAAAACACACAAAATGTCTTAAATCAAAGCCTTTTCCATTTCCACCGGCACCACCCTGGCTTGGGATCTCATCACTCCAGCCCAGAATTGCTGCAATAGCAATTTAACGGGCTTCTTTGCTTAGTCTTCCTTGCTCCCATTCCACCTGCAGGATTCATTCCAGATGCTGCTAGAA
>NW_005253984.1:0-280 GCF_000412655.1 Myotis brandtii | reverse complement strand
GAGGTTAAAAAAGAAAAAAGAGGAAGCTCTTCATGTAACAATCTCCAAGGTATTAGTAACAATCTCCAAAAAAGCAAAATACTACCAGTTTAAATAGCATGTTACCAGTTGTGTAAAATTGGAGTGTGGAGAAGGAGATAATGCACGTGCGCGCACACACACACACACACACCTTTGAATGAATAATGCTCAAAACCTCTAAATAGATACACAAGTTTTTTGTTTGTTTTTACAAACATTCACTATCTATCCTTTAGTGGCATTTTTAAAATTAATTTTA
>NW_005253983.1:0-280 GCF_000412655.1 Myotis brandtii | reverse complement strand
GGAATGGTAGTAAACCACTCAATTACATGAGTGGTAAACCAAGTTCAAGCTTTATCCAATTTATAAACATATGAGCAACTAGCCATGAGATAAAGAGTGACCAAAATCAATGTAACCAGGGATAAATGAATTTGGACAAGAATATGGTATTTGGTAGTCTTCCCTTATTCGAGGAGGTTATGTTCCAAGACCCCAGTGGATGTCTGAAACTGCAGATAGTGCCAAACCCTATATATACTATGTTTTTCCTATCTACACTAATAAAAGAGAAACATGGTAA
>NW_005253982.1:0-280 GCF_000412655.1 Myotis brandtii | reverse complement strand
GTGAGCCAAATCTTGGGAAAGCCACAGAGCGTCCTGAAAGGGTAAGAGAGCTCCTAACAGCCCTGCTTACCAGACCCATGAAGGGATGCAGCCTCCAGATAAACCTCATGGCCGTGGTGTTTTCATTGGTTGGGCTGGCTGATTACCATCTGTCTGTCCACCTGGATCCTAACTTCCATATCAGTCATGCTTACCACTCAATTCCCAAAGCTTGGTATAGAGCCTGGCACAGAGGTAGGCGGAAGAATACACTATTGTTATATTAATACAACCATGATTG
>NW_005253981.1:0-280 GCF_000412655.1 Myotis brandtii | reverse complement strand
CAGGGGAAACTGTCAGCGACAATGACATCATAGGCAGAACCACCAACCAAGGCCTAGGAGACCAGAGCCCAGCCCCCCTGCCAGAATATCCCAGTTAGAAGATGCCACTCATCCTGATTCCACCATGGACTACAAGCTGCTCTGCTATGTGGCCCTCTGTCTCCTGGGAACAGGTGAGTCTTGGGCTCAAATGGCTGTCCTTGAATTCCAAGCCCTTCCCCTGTGGCTGCAGCAATACCCTTCTTTCTAGGCTTTGTCTGAATTTTGTCCCTTTCCCCCC
>NW_005253980.1:0-280 GCF_000412655.1 Myotis brandtii | reverse complement strand
CTCTGCCGTGTCCAGGAGGGGGTCAGCCCCACCGTGAACCAGCAGAGCGTGGCCACAGCAGAGAACACGGAGGAGGACAGCGCAGGCACGCGGGCGTCGGTGCGGTTCCGCCGTGTCACCTGCACGGCGGCTCCTGCAGAGCCGACCCTGAGGGTCACAGGACTGGGTGGGCGACGAGTCTCAACTCCAATGACATGTGGGTTCCTGACATTAGTTGCACTATATGTACATTATATTGTGTTATATTATATTATTCTATACTACGTTATGTTATATTATA
>NW_005253979.1:0-280 GCF_000412655.1 Myotis brandtii | reverse complement strand
CATTTTATAGGGATTATGATTTCCGCTGGGTTGAGACTACACTGAAGGGGAGGAAGGGAAGAAATGTCACCATAAAGGGTTAGACTAGAATGAAGTAGGTAAGCAGTCAGAGTTTGAAAATTAGAGCTGTTAGAATATTCTGGGAGACTGGAAATTGGGGGTTATGAATGTATCCTAAGGAGCAGGCCTGGTTTGGACACCCCTCTTGATGTATGACCTGCTGTTTACCATAAGTCTTCAGGCTACTTACTTGATAATTGCTCAGAGTAGGTACCTGTAG
>NW_005253978.1:0-280 GCF_000412655.1 Myotis brandtii | reverse complement strand
CACAAATTAATGCTCTGGGCCCCTAGTTAAATATAAAAAATTGGGCAAACTCTTTGCCTTTTAATGTAAAGTGAGTTTAAATGGGCAACTGAATAGTGGTGTCCTCATTAATTTACATGCATATTCCTAAAGCAACTTCTTCCTCAAGAGAACTTCTGGTAAAAATGTATTTTAATCAAGGACTCAAAATCCTAAAACTCTGAAAATGACTTATTTAAGGGTAAAGGTGCTTCTACTGCTATTTGTGGCTAAGGATTTGGATGTAAACCTGAATTAAGTG
>NW_005253977.1:0-280 GCF_000412655.1 Myotis brandtii | reverse complement strand
ACACAGGAGCCTGCCCAGCAGTCAGGGCAGACCTCCTACACCCTCCCCTCCACCCCGTGGAGAGTGACAGAATCAGAACCTTCACCACTGCCCAGGGGGAAGGAGGACACCCGCCACTGGGCTCCCATCCCCCCAGCAGTCAGAGGAGCTCCCCCCTCGCCCCCCTCGACCACTTGAGCGTAACGGAGGCCAAATGCAGAGCCGGCCTCTACCCCGCCCAAACGCACAAGGTGGCAGCCCGCTTCCCTGCAGCAAGGTGCCAGCGGGACCAGCTACAAAG
>NW_005253976.1:0-280 GCF_000412655.1 Myotis brandtii | reverse complement strand
CATTATATTAGTGTCAGGTGTATAACATAGTGATTTGAATTTATTTACCATATGATGTGATCACCATAAGTCTAGTTACCATCTGTCACTGTACAAAGTTATGATGATATTATTGACTGTGTTCCCTGTGCTGTACTTTGCATCCCTGTGGCTTTATTTTATAACTAGAAGTTTTTATCTCTTACTCCCCTTCACCATTTTCACCCATAACCCCCTATGCTCCTTCTCCTCTGGCAGCCATTCATTTGTTCTCTGTATCTGTGAGTCTGTTTCTGTTTTG
>NW_005253975.1:0-280 GCF_000412655.1 Myotis brandtii | reverse complement strand
AAAATTCATCATTAGTCATTAGGGTCATTAGGGAAATGCAAGTTAAAATCACAATGAGATACCACCCAACAATGGCTAAAAACAAACTATTTTAGAATTTGACAATATCAAGTGTTGCTGAGGATGCCAATCAACTGGAACTCTTATACTGGTAGGAATAAAAACCTGTAAAGACTCTGTGGGAACAGTTTTCTGATTTGTTATAAATTTAAACATATATGCAGTATGACCCAATTATTCCATTGCTAGGTATATATCCAAGAGAAATTCAAATATATAC
>NW_005253974.1:0-280 GCF_000412655.1 Myotis brandtii | reverse complement strand
GTGGTGGGCAGGCGGGGCCTCTCTCTCCGCAGGGGAAGGATGGGCAAGTGGTCTTGCCAAGGCCACAGGAGTGGAGTTGATTCTGACTCTGAGGGGTTAACTGAAGAGAAGATAACTAAGGGCACCACGTGGCCATTTAACTAGGTTAACTGAAGAATGAAGCATGCGACCCTCTCATCTTTCTGCGTTTGTGCAGAATTATTCTTTCACTTTTGTGCAGAGGTCAGCAAACTCTCTCTGTCGAGGGCCAGATAGTAAATATTTTAGGCTTTGTGGGCCA
>NW_005253973.1:0-280 GCF_000412655.1 Myotis brandtii | reverse complement strand
GACATTTTTGGCCCTCACAACTAGGGGGGAATGCTGGCATCTACTGGGTAGAGGCCAGGGATGCTGCAAAACATCCCACAATGCAGGGACAGCCTCTAACCACATAAAATTTTCTGGTCCCAAATGACAATAATAGCACTGAGGTGGAGAAACCCCACTCTAAGTGACCAGCTCACTTCCTGTCTCTCTCCCCCAGTTCACTCTGCTGCAGTCAGAGAGTTCTGGCTTGTGTTCAGGATGTGGGACAGGCAGTTCCTTCCCTCCTCAGGGCCTTTGCAAC
>NW_005253972.1:0-280 GCF_000412655.1 Myotis brandtii | reverse complement strand
TACCATGTTTCTCTTTTATTAGTGTAGATGTTTTTTTCTTACATGCTATCCAGAACAAAATCTTGTAATGGATGAGAAAAGGGCCGTCCTGTCTGAACCCAGGTTACTTGTAACTGTGTGTTGTGATGAAGCCTGATTACCTTTTATACGCACTTCCCAAAGGCCTTTCCGGTAAGACTGCAGCTCGGTGACCATGTCAGAAACAGTGGTGGAGCAAAGCATAAGCACGAGCATTAGATCCTGAGCCACGTGGCATGGAGAGCAGATGAGCCGCATGTGG
>NW_005253971.1:0-280 GCF_000412655.1 Myotis brandtii | reverse complement strand
GTCAGACCGGCCTTGCTCCCCCATTGAGGGAGCCCTCTGGGCCCTGGTGACAGCATGAGGTGCCTGGGGCAGGCATCCTTCCTGCTCAAGAAGCCTCCACACCCACTGCCCTCAGCTCCCCAGGCCAGGGCGACATGCTCCAGGGGGCACATTTGCTGGGGGCTGGGCTGAGCCCCTTTCTTTCCCACCCAGGTCCTCCTTTTTCCAACCCTGTTTCAGTCTGAGACCCCCACCCCCACCCCACAATCCAAACTGCCCTTTGCTGTTTCAGTTTCAAATT
>NW_005253970.1:0-280 GCF_000412655.1 Myotis brandtii | reverse complement strand
CCAACCTCAGTCCCAAACATACAACGCAGAATATTTTAACAATATGCTGACTTGGTACATTTGCAGGGGTTATAGTTGCTTTTTCAAAGAGGTGGTACTTAAAATCTTTCACCTCTGACAGCAAAAATCCAAAATACTCACCTTGTATGGCCTTTACTTTCTATGGCTCCTTTTGGGAAGTAGAATGTCACCCACACCCGGAGACAGTGCCTGGCTTGCTTTAGGTAATAAAAATTGCTAGTGCTCAGTCTACTTATATCTTATTCTTAGTTTATTCTTT
>NW_005253969.1:0-280 GCF_000412655.1 Myotis brandtii | reverse complement strand
TTTTTTTTTTAATTTTGGTTCATCCTAAAGATAACTAGGAGAATTGTGACTTGGCTTAGCGATTGGAGTTACTGATATCAGGTCTTATTCCAGTAGAATTGGAGGAAGAAAAGATAGAAAACTCTTATTTAGAGGAGTACTTTCATATCATAAAGATGGCTGCAATTTTGTGTGTAGAAGTTGATCTTCTGCCTTCACTGTGAGAAAACTATATAAACAGTATTTATTACATTTATTTTACCTGCGTGTTCCATACTGAAATGTTTATCACATATAATAA
>NW_005253968.1:0-280 GCF_000412655.1 Myotis brandtii | reverse complement strand
TTCATAGGTCAATGCTCAACCCCTGAGCCACGCGGGCCGGGCAGAAGCCACTGTTCCTGCCCAAAGTCCTGGGGGCAGGGAGGGTGATCGGTCAGGGTCCCGGGTCCCCCCAGGAACCCGAAGCGGAGACACCAGGGCGAAGCGTGTCCCCCAAGCGGACGGGTGCTGCTCCCAGGAGCTGGCAAACCAGCTGTGCGGTCCGGAGACCTAGGCGGCAGGACGCAGGGCCTGGGCCGCGAGCACCCGACCTGGCTCTGGGTCCACCCTCCCCCTCCCCCTC
>NW_005253967.1:0-280 GCF_000412655.1 Myotis brandtii | reverse complement strand
AATCAATAAAATATATTTTTAAAAAAATAATAATAATTAAAAAAAAAATAGGACCACTACCTTATAACATACCAAAAATAAACTCAAAATGAATTACAGACTTGACCTGAAACTATAAAACTCGTAGAAGACAACATAGGGGGTAAGTTTCTATTGGTCTCAGCAATGATGTTTTTGGATTTGACACCAAAAGCAAAAGTAACAAAAGCAAAAATAAACAAGTGGGACTACATCAAGCCAAAAAGCTTCTGCACAGGAAAGGAAACCATCAACAAAATGG
>NW_005253966.1:0-280 GCF_000412655.1 Myotis brandtii | reverse complement strand
ATGTTTATGTCTGTAAAAAGTTTTCATTAATTCGTAACTCTTACCTTACATAAAGAATCAATGGGCTATTAACCATTAACCATTTGACACTATGGACTTTGCTTTTTGATTTAACTGGGGATGTAATTGTAGGAGACAAGAATTACTGTGGTTTGTGGAAATGTGGTATGTGGAAAAGACATGTGTCAATAAATGGACATAAGAAAAAATTAAATCTTTGATCTATAACCTTCAAAGTTTTGGTGTCATATTAAGAAGGTAAGTTGAACTGTTTGTCACC
>NW_005253965.1:0-280 GCF_000412655.1 Myotis brandtii | reverse complement strand
TTTCAAAGGAGAGAAAATTGTTACACCAGGAAAGAATATAAGAAAGACATTAGTTGCACCCACATGTTTATTCAGGAAAAGGGGGTTCATGTTGGAAAGCGATGTTTTGTGTGCTCTGAATGTGGAAAATCTTTTGCAACTAACTCTCACCTTCGTAGTCATCAGAGAGTTCACACAGGAAAAAAGCCTTATCAATGCACTGAATGTGGGAAAACTTTTACCACTAACGCCAAACTTCGTAGACATCAGAGAGTTCACACTGGTGAAAAGCCTTATCAAT
>NW_005253964.1:0-280 GCF_000412655.1 Myotis brandtii | reverse complement strand
GTGAGTCCTGCCGCTCAAACCCCAACCCACACTCCTTACCTGGGTCACTCAGGCGTGGCTGCGGGTTCTCAGGGCCATTGCCCCCCTCTCCCGGGTGCGCCCTCCAATGAACCCCAACAAGCCGTTTGCTCCCCTGGGCGGGCGGGCAGGGCCCTCACATGCGTGTGCTCTGTCGTTTTGCATCTGCTGTTCTTTCTGCCTAACTTTTATTTCTAATGAGTTTTCCTGGCACCTTTTGCTTTACTCTGCTTTTGAAACTAAGATCCATCATCAAGACTTC
>NW_005253963.1:0-280 GCF_000412655.1 Myotis brandtii | reverse complement strand
GGAGGTTTAAAGACCCCTGGGGGTCGCCCGTCCGCCTTGGGTTGGGGGCTTCTGGCCCGTGGGGAGGGTCAGGGGGAAAGGTCCCCGCGCCCTTTCCCCCCCTTTCCCTCCCTTACCCCCGGGCGCCTGTGGGGCGTCCGAGCACGCCCATTTGGGGCCGTTGCTTCGGACCACCCCAAGGTCATACCTTCCCGACCTGCAGAGTCTGGTCTTGTTTGTCTCGCGCTTAGACGGCTGTCTGAGGCGCCCCCGCCCACCACCAATGGGACGTGGGGGGGGG
>NW_005253962.1:0-280 GCF_000412655.1 Myotis brandtii | reverse complement strand
TATGAACTTTAAATGATCATCATATTATATTACAGAATGCATGTGCACAGTAACAGATTGGTTGTCTGCTTATTTAATTACACTTTTAGGAAAGTCATGGTTAAATTATTTTTTATATATGTAGCTACTCCTTTTATTAATTCATCATTTTGATGAATAGCCACAGTGTTTAATAAAGACCTTGATTTCAAGGGCTTTTAGATTGAAATACAGCATTTTCTAAATTGTTCTTTGGTGAAGATCGTGAAGGGATTAAGAAGTATAAATTGGTTGTTACAGA
>NW_005253961.1:0-280 GCF_000412655.1 Myotis brandtii | reverse complement strand
CTGTTCCATTTTCCAATTGTTTAGCATTTTTAAGGTGTGGGTTATGGCCCATAGTATGTTCCATTTTGGTGAATGTTGCATGTGAACTTAAGAAGAATGATAATTCTGCTGTTGTTAGATGGAATATGCTATGCATATCAATTATGTCAAGTTGGTTGATAGTGCTGTTTAGATCATTTATACCCTTTCTGACATTCTGTCTGTTTAAATAGTCAATCCCTGACAATGGGATATTAAAGTCTATAACTACAATAGTGGATCTATTTTTTTTTCTTTCATT
>NW_005253960.1:0-280 GCF_000412655.1 Myotis brandtii | reverse complement strand
TTAATCATTTATTTATTATCTGCCTTCCCCATTATAAAACTCCATAAAGCCAGCACCTTATTTCTTTTCTTCTTTACATCCCCCACACCTAGTAGAATTTTAGCCTACTCACAGGCACTCATTAAAAAAATTTTAGAGTATAAATCAGAAATCCAACCTAAACTGGATTAATGAGAAATAGAAAAATAAATGTAACCTAAAGATTGAGGAATCGATTAAATTTAAGGAATGGTTGAAACTAAACACCCAAGATGGACACATCAGTGTTGGTATATTTCCC
>NW_005253959.1:0-280 GCF_000412655.1 Myotis brandtii | reverse complement strand
GCATTTTCTAGTCAATATTACGTGCTTTACAACTTGGAAAAAATAAATACAACTCTCTTGTAAATATTCAATGTCCTGAGAAATTAAGATAAATTAAGGCTGGTCAAGATCTGTATTTTTACACCAGAACTTTAAGCAATCTCTCAATAACATGAAAGAGTAATTACAATTAGGTCTAAGAGTTTAAGAAAATTGGTCCTCCAGGGATTTTGACACTAGGGAAGTTTAGAAGGTAAATTTCACTTTGACTATTATTTAAGCCTTCTTTTGGAACAGTGAC
>NW_005253958.1:0-280 GCF_000412655.1 Myotis brandtii | reverse complement strand
TATTACAAAACAAATAACACTATGGGTCATCTGAGAGCATGTATTACACACATTAAAAAAAAAAAAGAAAAAGAATAGATGGTACCCAGATGAAATCTTATGATCCTAAAGCCCCACTTCCGCAAGGACTGGCAGCGTGCATTGCCACATTTAACCAGCCAGCAGAGAAGATCCCCAGACACAAGGTCTGGTAAGCCAAAGCGCAGCTGCATCACCCTGCCTTAGGACCCACTGGGCCCATCATGAGATGCCCCATGAAGTGGTACCACAGCAAAGTGGG
>NW_005253957.1:0-280 GCF_000412655.1 Myotis brandtii | reverse complement strand
GGTTGATGCTCAACCACTAAGCCACACCAGCTGGGCTAGACCCAACAATTATTAACTTCAGGCAAGATAAATCTTATATAGAAATGAGGAAGTAATTATGGTTTGCTATATGGCTCACCTGTGATAGCATTCATGTAATCACCAAAAGGTAAACGCTGTATACTGAGCTATAGAGAGAATGGGAAGGAGACAAGTATGGGGCAGGAGTGAAGAGAGCTAACTCCTCATCTTTCATAGAGGTCAACACAAAATGCCTAAAACTGAAATACCAAGTGAAAGC
>NW_005253956.1:0-280 GCF_000412655.1 Myotis brandtii | reverse complement strand
AAAATCAATAAAATATATTTTTTAAAAAAGAATTGAACCATTAACCTTCTGTTGCATGGGGGGACACTCAACCAACTGAGCCACACTGGCCAGGCTCTTTTGCAGAGTTTTAATTCTTAAAAACTGAGTAACACTCTTGACTGGAGATTTTGACAATTGTCTTTTTTTTTTTAAAGATGCATGATGTGGGGTGGCATACTTTTAAAAAAATGGTTGTGAAGTAGAGCCCTAACCAAACAAAAAGTATAAATAAAGTCCAGGTTTTGGATATTTTATTTCA
>NW_005253955.1:0-280 GCF_000412655.1 Myotis brandtii | reverse complement strand
TTTTCAGAATCAATGTGTCCTTTTTAAAAAAGCGGTAAGGAGTCGCAGCAGAAAACAACAGACTATTAGGACTTCCCTCTGCTTAGTTGTATAGTGTTTTTTAAAAAAATGTTTTTATTGACTTTAGAGTGAGGAAGGGAGAAACATCAATGAGCGAGCAAAACATCAATTAGCTGCCTCCCACACCGGCCCCAACTGGGGACTGAACCCACAACCTGTGCACATGCCCCGACCAGGAATCAAACCAGTGACCCCTTGGTGCATGGGACAAAGCCCAACG
>NW_005253954.1:0-280 GCF_000412655.1 Myotis brandtii | reverse complement strand
AAAAAAATGCTAACCACCATCTGAGCCTTTAGCAAGTCATAATCTTTTAGCTGATGGAGCATCTGATCTTGGTTATAGATGGTTGCTGACTGCTCAGGTGATGGTTGCTGGCATTTGTGGTGACTGGCAACTTCTTAAAATAAAACAGCAATTAAGTTGCTGCAAAATAAATAAATATAAGTTCTGAATATGCAACAGATGCACATGGTAGAAAATTTAGAATGAATAAAAGTATGTAGTGGGCCCTGGTTGGTGGGCTCAGTGGTTAGAGCATTGGCCC
>NW_005253953.1:0-280 GCF_000412655.1 Myotis brandtii | reverse complement strand
GAAAGTCCTGAATGAGAAAGTGGCCCCAGCCTTATTTCATAGAACAGCCAGCAATCACCCTATCCCGCACAACAGGCAGCTGCACCGAGGGCAAGACTGCAGGCCAACAATAACAACAGCCACTTAAGGCCCACAGCCTCCACGGCTAGCGCTAATCTGTCTGAAGGACAACCAGCTCCATCTAATCAGACTAGAACACTTACATCCCCAGCCCCCGCCCCTTGTGTTTTTCTTTAATATATAGATTTCAGAGAGGGAGAGGGAGAGATAGAAACATCAA
>NW_005253952.1:0-280 GCF_000412655.1 Myotis brandtii | reverse complement strand
GGCCTGGATCGTCCAGGGGAGAGATGACAGTGGCCTAAATGGACAAATGGGCATCGAGGAAAATGGTCCTGTACCCGGCACCTCTCCGTGAAATGCTCTCAGAACCCCGACTGGCCCCGGAGCAGAGAAACCCTCGGCCCAGTGGGTGCGGGGCGCCCTCTGCTGGCCACTTTCATCGCCCGCAGTCTGATGCGGGACCTGCCTCTCAGATAAATTGGATGTTTGTGGCAGGGAGCGAGGGGTGGTGTGGGGAGAGGGTCTCCTTTCTGCGCACGTGGGC
>NW_005253951.1:0-280 GCF_000412655.1 Myotis brandtii | reverse complement strand
GACAGCAGTGCAAAGCACTGAGAGTGTAACATACATTCTGTCGCAACTTCTTAACCCGGACGTTGTAGTTTAAAAGCAGCCATACAGATGAATGAGCATGGCTGTGCTCCAATAAAACTTTATTATGGACACCAGTATTTGAATTTTATGTAATTTTCAGATGACATGAAATATTATTTTTCTTTTGATTTTTTTCAGCTATTTAAAAATGTACTCCTCCTCCCCCCAGAGAGCAACCAAAGGACAATGGACACAGACACTGGGGCGGTGGGGGCTTGCC
>NW_005253950.1:0-280 GCF_000412655.1 Myotis brandtii | reverse complement strand
TCTGTTACAAATGGCTTTGCAAAAATCCCTCAAAGCAGAGTATTAGACAATAGTGTCTGGCTATTTTTCTATTTTGGATGCATATGCTTTTCATTATCTTTTCAGATTCCAGGAACACACAGCTGATGAACAGAATCACTACACCACCATCCTGACTGCCCTTGAGTGCAGACCACATTTAACAAAACTCTTCATGTTTCTGATCTATTTCTCTCCTCATGTATAATAAGGTGTTGATAACAATCTCAGATTCTCCAGAGAAAATATATTTGATGGAAAG
>NW_005253949.1:0-280 GCF_000412655.1 Myotis brandtii | reverse complement strand
ATCATAGATTTCCAGCCCCACACTTGGGGAAAGTGCCTTCTAAGACTGAGGCACTACTGAGCTGAATGCAGGGCAGACTCTGAACACCAGTCCATTAACGGGCTACATGAGCATCCTCTGTGTGGCTTAAAAATGTAATACCTTTCCCTCTGAGATGCTGATTCCATTTCTGGGTTTAGATTTTCAGTATAAGATCCATGAATTTGGGATTTAAAAAACTTATTGGAAATATTGAAAGACATTAATAGATGCTGCAACATTTTAAACCCTTCTAAGTATA
>NW_005253948.1:0-280 GCF_000412655.1 Myotis brandtii | reverse complement strand
CTCCCAACAGCTCTACAAGGAACGTGGTCTCATCATCCCTATGTTTCCTAAGAAGGAACCAAGACGCAGAGAGACTACAAAGGTGAAAGTGGCAATGCTAGGATTTGAACGCAGTCAGTCCAGCTCTAGTACTGACACCCTTTACCACTAAACACCCTTCTTGTTGGGTCAGGTGGTCCCACATGGATTCTTCTAGCTCCACGTGCCTGTAACTTTGTTGGACAGTGAAATGCTCCGGGGGTTAGACCATCAATTTGCAACCTTTTTCATCTCATTGCAC
>NW_005253947.1:0-280 GCF_000412655.1 Myotis brandtii | reverse complement strand
ATACTGCTAATTTATAAACTTTCTTCATAAAACTGCAGGCAGAGCCATCTCAAACATCTTGTTAATGAGCCTCCTTTGGGAATGCAGATGGGGTGTTGCTTCCGGCCCTTCTAGAGGCAAATAAGAAAATGGGACTGACTGGGATATCAATCCAGATGAAACCCCCATAAGAAGCCGTAAGAAGAGATTCTCATTTGTGCCATCTGTTCAGACTGAGCTGGAAAGGAAATATGTCACTCGCACCATCCCTGGAGGATTGTCACCAAATCATCTTCCTACA
>NW_005253946.1:0-280 GCF_000412655.1 Myotis brandtii | reverse complement strand
GGTCAACGCTCAACCACTGAACCATGCCAGCTGGGCTGTACAGAAAGTATTTAAAGCCACGATCAAGGGTGATGTTAACAGAGAAGTGAGTGCTAATAAGAAGAGATGCAAGGACTGAGCCCTGGGGGAAGCTAACACAAAGAATTAGCAACGTATATTAAACTGAGTTTAAGAATTAAAAAAATAAAAATAAAAGAGGCCTAAAGAATATGTGAAGAAAATTTCTCAAGAAGGAGCCATCAACCAACTTCACCAAATGCTGCTATTTGTTTATATGTGC
>NW_005253945.1:0-280 GCF_000412655.1 Myotis brandtii | reverse complement strand
AAAATGGATTACAAACTTAAATGTAAGACACAAAAGAATAAAACACCTAGAAGATAACGTAGAAGAACACCTAGATGGTCTCTGGTATGGTGATGATTTTTTAGATATAGCACCAAAGGCATAACCCATGAGAGAAAGAGTTGATAAGCTGAACTTAAGTAAAATGAACAACTTCTGCTTTGCTGAAGACTCTGTCAAGAGAATTAAATAAGCCACAGGCTGGAGGAAAACTTAGGTGGCGCTCTCTCTGGAGCAAGCCCACACCTTTCCCCAACCCCTT
>NW_005253944.1:0-280 GCF_000412655.1 Myotis brandtii | reverse complement strand
CAACAGGGACATGGATTTTTAAATTTCATGGTTATCAATAACTTATGATCCAGGCATTATAAACAATATCATTAAAAGAGTTAAGATTATGTGCTTATGATGTATTGTTTTAAAGTATTCTATTTATGGGGAAGGGAAGGAAACATCTGGAAATATAAAAACCAAAATGTTATCACTGAGTGGAATGATGATTGCTAGCTTTGTTTTCTGCATTGTGTTTTCGGTTTTTCAAATTTCCAACAATGAATTAAATGTTGGTTTGTATTCATAAAAAAAAAAA
>NW_005253943.1:0-280 GCF_000412655.1 Myotis brandtii | reverse complement strand
GGCCCAGGCTTCAGGCCTGGGCAGGGGACCCCCATCTAACCCCGATCACCAGCTCTGCCCTCGCCCAGGCCTGACCCTCTGATAGCCAGATTGGCCCCTTGCCCAGGCCTGACATCTCCACCAGAAGTGTCAGGCCTGGGCAGGGGACCCCCAGACCCCTCCCATCACCAGCTCTGCCCTCGCTCAGGGCTGACGCCTCAGCCAGAGACATCAGGCCTGGGCAGGGGACCCCTAGAACCCCTCCTATTGCCGGCTCCGCCCCCTGCCCAGGCCTGACGCC
>NW_005253942.1:0-280 GCF_000412655.1 Myotis brandtii | reverse complement strand
TATTAAAAAAATAAAATAAGTACAGAAATCATAGGTGCAAACCTCAATTGATTTTTATAAAGTGGACAAACCACGTTACTACATCCCAGATCAAAGGATAGATTTTAAAATAATAGAACACTTCCAGCATCCTAGAAGCCCTAGGTCTCTTTATATCACCAAGGAAATGATCACTCCGTCATTGAAAGAAATCACTGCTGCCTGCTTGGGAATGTGCTGTAAATGATGTCATGAAACATGAAATCTTCTGTGTCTGTGTTATTTTGCTCAACATTCGTGA
>NW_005253941.1:0-280 GCF_000412655.1 Myotis brandtii | reverse complement strand
CCAGGCGCTTCGCTTTGCAGCTGTGCTTCTGCTCCCTACTCGGGAGCACGGCGGGCCCTCTGGTCCCCGTGTTCAGTCTTCTCCTTGTGCACACCAGTTTTTTTTCCTTAATTCTTTTTTGTTAACACATATAGCCCTACTGTGTGCTAGACTAAGGACTGAACTCATTTTATCCTCCCAACCGCCCTGTGAGCTGGCCACTGTCCTTCAGGCTCTATTCCATTTGGGAAAAATGAGGCTCAATGGATTCTGTACCCTGCTCTGGGTTCTCCAAACTCCA
>NW_005253940.1:0-280 GCF_000412655.1 Myotis brandtii | reverse complement strand
TTAACTATAGAAAACAGCCTGACTGTTGAAGTTATATTCTATATTATTGGGTTTATTGCAAAACTGGTGCTCTCTACCTGTATTTGTGAATGTCCTGTCTTAACCTAAGGCAAGGTTAGGTGTTGCCATGAAGAATCTTTTTTGAAATGACTAGAAACAGCTTTCCAGAGGCCTGTAAGGAGGTGTATCCCCCTCCCAACCCCCCCATCCCCTGTGCTGGTCGATACTCTTTTCAGTAAATGGAATGATCATGCTACTTAGATTTAAAGAAAAAACAAAC
>NW_005253939.1:0-280 GCF_000412655.1 Myotis brandtii | reverse complement strand
ATAATCTAAAGAAAACCATAAACTGAGAGGATACTTGCAAATCACATATATCTGCTAAGGCAATTGTTTAAAAATATACCAAGACTCTTAAAAAATCAATCATAATAAACAACCCAATTAAAAAAATAGGCAAACAAACAGAACAGTCACTTCACCAACGAAGAAACACAGATGGCAAATAAGTATATAGAAAGATGTATAACACCATATGTCAGTAAAGAAATATAAATTAAAAAAACAATAAGATACCACTATACACCTATCAGAATGGCCAAAATCC
>NW_005253938.1:0-280 GCF_000412655.1 Myotis brandtii | reverse complement strand
CTCCAGTGGAGAGACTGCTGCCTTTTGTGCAGCTCCCCCGCCCCCCGCCCCCGATAAACCAGAGACTGATAAAGGGTACAGGGGAACACCGGCATAACTTTATTAGTGGCAAGTGTAAATCTAAAATACCACAACTAGCTGCGAGATAATATGCTAGAATTTGCCACTAGAGGACAAGGCAGGCCCCCATGTTTTAGATTTTTTACAGTACACAATAGGGTATTTTGCCTGATTTTTTTTTTTAAAAAAGCACAGTAAAATTGTATAGTGGCCACACAAT
>NW_005253937.1:0-280 GCF_000412655.1 Myotis brandtii | reverse complement strand
CCATAACTTGTAATTTCCCTTCTGGGATCACTTTTCATTGTGGATCATATGCGTGCACTGTCCAGTGCTGAGGGCACAGTTTAATGAATAAAGGCAGGTGCAGACCAGTGACCTGCAGATCCCTATCAGGAGACTAAACATTTCCCTCTCCCCAGAGAGTTCCCCCATGTCCCTTCCCGGACATTCGTGTTTTACTACCTATATTGAGAGCTTGGGCAATGTGTCTTTTTTCTCTAGTTGTTTTTAAGGATTTTCTCCTTATCGTTGCTTTTTTATATAC
>NW_005253936.1:0-280 GCF_000412655.1 Myotis brandtii | reverse complement strand
CTCCAGGAAGGCCTCTCTGCAATCAGCCAGGCCAGCCACTCCCCCCTCCTGCGTTGCCATTTCTCAGGGCGCCTCTGGTCCCCCACAAGAGATCAGACCAGCCAAAATGGTTTGGGTTGCAAGTGACAGAGCCTGACTCAGGCGGGCTTCAACCAGAGCGGCATCCATTGGCTCCCAAGCCCGAAAAGCCCAAGCGGGGAGCTGGCCTCAGGGGCCCGACTGCGTCATCTGAAACGGCACCCGGAGCTCTGCTGGCCTCTGTGCTGGCTCCAGCCTCAGG
>NW_005253935.1:0-280 GCF_000412655.1 Myotis brandtii | reverse complement strand
TAAAATTATAAATCTCACTGGTAAAGGTAAATATATGAAGGCATACCTTGGAGATATTGTGGGTTTGGTGTCAAACCACCACAATAAAGCAAATATCATAATAAAGCAATTCACATAAATAGTTTGTTTTCCCAGTGCATATAAAGTTGTATTTTTATTGTGCTGCAGTCTACTAAGTGTGCAATAGCATTACAGCTAAAAATGTATATACCTTAATTAAAAATAATTTATTGCTAAAAAATACTGACCAACTGGTGCTGACAGACTTGCTCAATGCAGA
>NW_005253934.1:0-280 GCF_000412655.1 Myotis brandtii | reverse complement strand
GCTTGTCCCAAATAGTTTCTACCCCACCCAAGGACCCTCCCTTTCCCGTGGCTCAGGGTCAGCCTTCCTCCCACACTCTTATTTTGAGCCAGCGTGTCCCCCCAGAGCCCTGACTGGCCCTGAATTCCTGGGCCCTGGAAGCCCAGAATCTTCCATCTTAAAGACCGCGCAGCCCAAACTCCCCGGTTAGACCCCAGAGGAGACTGAAACCCGAGAGGGGACGTGAGTTGCCCAGGGACATCCAGGAAGTGGGGGCCAGGTCCACACTGGAGCCTGGACC
>NW_005253933.1:0-280 GCF_000412655.1 Myotis brandtii | reverse complement strand
GTTGATTAGCGGGGAATGGGCTGCGCACTTGCGCTTCTTCCCTGTAGGCTTTCCGGGGCGATCCCACCCATTGTTAGAGAGGCCGATTCGGCTTTCCGCCAGCATCTCTGCCAGCGCTGTCTCTCCCATCCGGGACTCCGCGCGCGGCTGTCTGCCGTCTCCTGGGGGCACAGGAAGAAGTCCCCTTGTGGGTCTCAACGTGGGTTGAGGACTTGCCCGCACATGTGCATGCGTGTGCACGCATGTGTGAGACAGAGAGACAGCGGACCTGGAGAGATTG
>NW_005253932.1:0-280 GCF_000412655.1 Myotis brandtii | reverse complement strand
TTCCTAGGGCACCGTCTCAGAGCAGTGTTTACCACTCACTGTCACCAACAATCAGGACAAAACAGCGGGCTTTCCGTTCTTTCCGTTTATGTGACGTCTGAAGTATTTGACATGACGTCATGAACAGCCCAGTGGCTGCCGCATCTGTGCCTATCAGGCTCCTGGGTTCTGGGAAATAGTTCCATCTCTAAAAGGCAGGAGGTCAAACTACTAGAGAAGAGATGGACCTACTACCAAATCCTTTCTTTTAAGTCATGTCCAATAGCAATAATCTTGTCCT
>NW_005253931.1:0-280 GCF_000412655.1 Myotis brandtii | reverse complement strand
GATATATGGTCCTTGGTACATACTTGAATATTGGTAGATATTCTTAAGTATATTCTAAATTAAACTGATATTTAAAATGGGTGGTAAGACTAAGCAAAGATGGGCTTCAAAGCATTGAGAGACCATATGTGGACTCACCACTTTTAAGTCCTGCCTGTGCTTTCTTCAGCTTTTTGCAGTTGGACCCACTGAGAACACAGTCCTGAAGACAAAGGCCTGCCCCAATCTTGACTAATGTCAGTGCTATTACAACTCTAACCTCACTACTTAGATAATCCCA
>NW_005253930.1:0-280 GCF_000412655.1 Myotis brandtii | reverse complement strand
CAATATTATTTCTGCTTCCATAAATATGAACATCATAAAAATGAAATTATATATATAAGCATTCACATTTACATAACATAGTGATGTAACCTTTAAACATTTATTCTAGCATATTTTGTTGTGCTTTTGGTTTCTAGGAGTTTACAATGTATATATATGGTTATTTGGGTCACCAAATTAAATTTGAATCATCTAAATACAACCTCTAAAACTTAAATTGCATGTTAAGAGCCTCTCCATCACATTTATGAAAAGGTTATGAAGCTTTAGGTCAAACTTT
>NW_005253929.1:0-280 GCF_000412655.1 Myotis brandtii | reverse complement strand
TGTTCTTCCTTTTGAAACATGGTGCAAGTCATTTTATTGCAGTTATTTGGACTTTGGACTTAACAATTTGTAGGATCCTTTAGGAGGAAATTTAATTACATCATTGGAGAATTGTTATTTGATACCCCAGAAGAGTTAAAGTTTTAGGAAAATATAATTATTAGATAACCAATCCAGTATTTGGTTTATTTGACTGAAATGCATTTTTATATATGCTTCTTGTATGTGATGTGAAAACTTTATTTACAAATGTTGTGGAATTTAATTCTAGACTTCTTTT
>NW_005253928.1:0-280 GCF_000412655.1 Myotis brandtii | reverse complement strand
CTGACTTTATGAATCTTGTCTTTCTTCTTAGGCCTTTTTGTCATGTGAAGGATCCTTGCTCATTTCGGGGTCCCAGGCATTCTCTGGGGTTCACCTCTTGAGGTTTCATTTCACATCTACGTCGACAGTCCACCTCGTTACTATTCTGTGTGGTACCCATCATCGGGTCAAGGTCGACGTCCTCTCCACATGACGAGTCCGTGGGCCCAGCACCACCTATTCAAAAGACAGCATTTTCCAGCTCAGCCAGGGTGGCTCAGTGGTTGAGCATTGACTTATG
>NW_005253927.1:0-280 GCF_000412655.1 Myotis brandtii | reverse complement strand
GTGTGCACAAGAAGGGAGAGAACCGGGCCTGGGGAGACTTGACACAGTCCTCCCAGGCTCTGAGATGTGGTCCCAGCGCCGTGGGGGCGTGGCGTCCTCCTCCCAGGCCACTGGCCAGAGAGGAACCAGGGAAAGGGGCGGGGGATTCACCCAGGAGCTGCGCTGTGTGGGGACTGGCCGGGCGCCTGGAGGGGGCGGGGGTGCTCACATCCATGTTCCTTAGGATGACGCACTGGCCATTGCTGTAAAGAAAATTATTGCCCTTGGGGTCGCCGCCGAG
>NW_005253926.1:0-280 GCF_000412655.1 Myotis brandtii | reverse complement strand
GAGGGTGTATGCATGGCCCCGGCTCTCCACCTGGGACGTTTTGCCTCCCAGGGGCACTGGGATACGTTTTGGGAGCAGCCAGTGATGCTCCTATACACTCTACAATACCCACGCAGTCCCCGAAGGGCACATTCAGCTCCAACCCATGTGCCGGGTGGAGAAGCCCCTGTGTCTCCAGTGGCCGGTTTGGTGACCAATTCTGGGCCCAGCATGCAGGCCAGCGTGGCCCACGCAGGCCGGTCTGCGGCAGGTGCGGGTGCAGAACCCCCAGAGACCCTCC
>NW_005253925.1:0-280 GCF_000412655.1 Myotis brandtii | reverse complement strand
TTTGATCCAAGTAGATAATACTTGGCATTTATAGCCATTAATGTTATGGGCTTTATACATATAGTTTTGACCCAGACATATTTAGTTTTCTAAATTCTTTTTAAACAAAAATGCAATTTTTCTTATAATCCTAGTTTTGGTTTCACTATGTCTTTAAATATTTTTTTTTCAATGCTTGAGGTATATAATGTCAAAGTATATTTTGCGTCATTTAAAATAAATTATTTTTCTTAAACATTTTGGAGAGCTCCAGTGATGGTTTCCTTCAGCACTTTTTTTC
>NW_005253924.1:0-280 GCF_000412655.1 Myotis brandtii | reverse complement strand
ACCGACAGCCGGGAAGCGCGTGCCGGGCCAGCCATCTATTCGGTATCGACAGCTCGGACCGAAAGTCCCGATTAGTTGCGGCGTCTTCATCTCCGCTCTGACGCCGCGCCTGGCGAGTGTGGGTGCAAGTTCCTCTTCCTGTGGTCGGAAAGGCGGCCAGGAACCCCGGTCTCCGCGGGGCCTCCTCTGGGGGACATTCTGGCCTGATTTCTGCGATTAAAGCGGCGCTGGATGTGACAAAGGCCAGAAGGACCGGGAGACAGTGGGCTGAGGGACGCAC
>NW_005253923.1:0-280 GCF_000412655.1 Myotis brandtii | reverse complement strand
AATACTTCTTTTCTTACATTTATCGAACCACCCCCTACTAGCCTTAAACTAATCCCTTTTAGCACTGGGTCCAGGGGTGTCTTTCAGGTCAGCATGCAGTGCCTTTGCTTGTTCATATATCACTGCCTCTGAAATGATTGTCACTGGCTAACTGCTTTCTGTTAATCCAAATCAACAGCAGTTTTTCCATCTCTTCAGTTGCCTGTGGTCATTGTTTCTTTCACAACCTCAGCAACATTAACTCTCTTGATGGCCTCTTTATATTTTAAAATTGTGCTAA
>NW_005253922.1:0-280 GCF_000412655.1 Myotis brandtii | reverse complement strand
TGGAAAGACTTACTTAATTTTTAAAATTGTGGGTTAAGATGGTATAATTTGAGGTGACGTTTCCTCTATTTTCCAATTTTTCGGAAATTTATTTACACTGTGTGTATAGTTTTAATTTGTTTGATTTAAAATTTATTATGAAATAGTTCAGCATACATGAAAGCTTTCACATTGGCATAAGAAGCATAATGACAATCATGTTCCAACCACAGTTCAAGAAATATCCTTCTGGCCTGGCTGGCGTGGCTCAATGGTTGAGTGTTAACCCATGAACCAGGAG
>NW_005253921.1:0-280 GCF_000412655.1 Myotis brandtii | reverse complement strand
TTACAGAGAAAGGAATAGAGGCCAGGGAAAGGGGTCCAGCACAAGACCGCCGGGAGTCTGCCTTTTTGACGTGCTTCTATAAGGACTTGGCTCAGTCAGGGAAGTGCCGGCCAAGTGCCCAGAGGCTGTGGGCAGCAGCGCTGGGATTAGAGTTCCCTCCTCATGGTGCCCAGTCCCTTTCGGTTGGGCCACTTCCCTCTCCCTCGCTGGTACCTGCCTGACCCAGTAAGATCAAGGTGTTTCTGCCACACACAGCGGATGGGTCACCCTGGAATAGTCA
>NW_005253920.1:0-280 GCF_000412655.1 Myotis brandtii | reverse complement strand
CATTGATAGCAAATAAAAATCAATATAATAGCTAATAGAATAGAAATCCATTAGTCTTTTCTAAACATACTCCAGTCAATGTTTTCCAAATCATGTTAAAACAGCTCAGGCTACTAGAGCTCTGCCGACTGAATTCACGATTTGATCAAACATTTAAAACATTTCCAAATAAAGAAGAAAAGGCCTCTGATCTTCTCCTTAGGGAAAATATAAGAAAATGACCCTTTTCTCAGTTGAAAGAATTTCCATTTTATCAGACATAAACAAAATGTAAAGAAAT
>NW_005253919.1:0-280 GCF_000412655.1 Myotis brandtii | reverse complement strand
TCCCTCCCACCGCCCGACCCCCCGGAATGACACCACCACCTCCCCAAGATGCCTGTTGCCAGGAGGGCAAGTCATGCCATTTATTGTGGTGTTTCTCAAACGTCAGTGTGTGTCCGTGTGTTCGCATCCCTGGGGCTGGTATTAGACGCAGATTTCGATGTGGCAGGTGCTGGATTGGGCCTGAGGGTCTGCCTTTGCCATGATTCCATGCTGCTGGGCCAAGGGCCACACTTGTACTTTTATTTTTTATTTTCTTAAAATATATTTTTATTGATTTCAG
>NW_005253918.1:0-280 GCF_000412655.1 Myotis brandtii | reverse complement strand
AGCTGGGTAGTGATATATATGTGTTCATATTATTCCTTATGCTTTCCAAAATGATGCCTTTAAAAAGTAAATAAGAAAGAAAAATACACTAAAGATGCCTTTCAATATCAAGGAAATAGAGAACAAAACTATCAATAAACAATAGAATAATATACCAAATATGACCAAAATAATACTAAAATAGGCAAGAGTGGGGAAAATTTGGATATGCCATTAAATACAGAACAAATAAGTATAGATAAAATAAACATCCTATCTAATAATAGAGAAACATGGTAAT
>NW_005253917.1:0-280 GCF_000412655.1 Myotis brandtii | reverse complement strand
TGGGTGCAGTGGTGGTGGATGTTTCTTGAGGCTGAAGACCAGGTCTCCTTAACTTGGTACCCACAGGAGCTAGCACGGTGCCTAGCACACAGTAGACTTCCCAATAAAGGTTCACTGGTGTCCTACCTTTCACAGACCCACACAGGATTTGACCTGTATTAGTAAGTGATGGTTGAATGATATCGAATTGATCAGAATGGCAGATCAATGGAATTAACATTGACTTGACTTGCTTGTTGTAAATCTACCTCAGCAGTGCCTTTTACCCTAAAAAATTTCA
>NW_005253916.1:0-280 GCF_000412655.1 Myotis brandtii | reverse complement strand
ATTTTATTTTGATAGCTACATTTTTTTTTGTTCCAATATATATTTGGGTATTCTTTATACTCACCTGGTTTTGTTTCATTTATGTCTCTTACTCATTACTAATGGACTTTATACTTTGGCTTATGGCTTTGAATATTCTAGACATAGTTATTTTAAAGTTTTTGTAAGACTGGTTCAGAAATTAATTTTATCTGTAGCCATTTCATGTTTTGTAGGATGTCTTCTTTTTTATTAGATTTGTACATTTTTGAGTGTGTGTGTGTGTGTGTGTGTGTGTGTG
>NW_005253915.1:0-280 GCF_000412655.1 Myotis brandtii | reverse complement strand
GTTTACCTATGCCGCCATCTTGGTTTCTCCTGTATGTATTTCTTATAAATGCCCTGAGTTTGGTATTCTCACTATCACCATTTTACAGAAGCAAAAGTAGCAGCACAGAGAGGTTGAGTCACTTGCCCGAGGTCACAGAGCTAGTAAGTGGCAGAGCCCGGATATATGCCCAGACCCACTGCCTGTACTGCCCAGGCTTTTAATACACCTCTTTGGCAAAGAATAAAATGTGTGACTGTGCACTGTGGGGGTGAGGGTGGGGGAACAGTTTAATCTTGCA
>NW_005253914.1:0-280 GCF_000412655.1 Myotis brandtii | reverse complement strand
AATGTCTGTTCTGGATCCTAGGAATCTATATTTTAGCTACCATTGCTTGTGCATTGCTATGGAATCCACTTTAAATATCTAGAATCTTCTAGTCCATAGGTTTAAACCAGAAGAAGAATGTCTATAGTCTGAGACCTGTAAATGATACAGCGTTCCGATGCCTGGTTAAAGTTGAAGCGGAGTTGCACTTACAACCATCCTGTGCAAAGTCATTAGTCACACATAGTTTATTAGATTTTCTATTTACTGCACTTATCTCTGTTGATATAAGGATTGCAAA
>NW_005253913.1:0-280 GCF_000412655.1 Myotis brandtii | reverse complement strand
TGGTCACTATAGACACTTTGTTCTGTATTTGAAAATTATCCATTTGAAGGCTTTTGCTAACTCCCTTAGAATAGAATTAAAAGTGCTAACCATAGAAACAAAAATAATTAAGTGGCATACATAAAATACCAATATACACATGATCATAAGAATATAAATGTGTATGTGTGTATACATATGTACATACATATATATGTATATGCATGTATAAATGAATAAATGTTATCTTCATTAACCTCTACATATGTTTATACTAGAGGCCCAGTGCATGAAATTCATG
>NW_005253912.1:0-280 GCF_000412655.1 Myotis brandtii | reverse complement strand
GGGCATAGTCTTGGTGTTCTGATGGTCTGGATGCAGGTTTCCCGAACTGGTGTATAAATCCGCATGTTTCAGGTTCATGTGCTACAACATGTGGTGGACTTACCATTGGAGACATTGTGAGTGAAAGACTTCGGTTCTTGATGACATAACAAGAACCGTCTTTCTGTCCATGGGTGTTGGGTGCTGGACTTTACAGCAATGCACCGGATGCGTTTCCCAGGACAGGGGAAAGTGTCTATGTTCCATCTGATTCTTCCTAGGCGATACACCGTCCTTTACC
>NW_005253911.1:0-280 GCF_000412655.1 Myotis brandtii | reverse complement strand
GCCCTGGGCCAGTCAATGACAGCCTCTAACATTAACCTACACTGGAGTCTCTCCCAAAGGCCCCGAATTCACACCCTTGATGGTGGTTTTCAGACCTTTTCAGAGCTCGACCCAAATAGCTCTGCAAGCAGCACACCCAAAAAGAGAACTTGGCAGTTACCAGACAATGCTAGGTGAAATCTGCTTCATGGGGTCAGTCCTCATCAGCAGCTCTTACTATGGGATTAGGGTCTGTGGGAACCCTGCCAGGTCCCTGGATAGTCAAGGCCAGTGGGAGCAC
>NW_005253910.1:0-280 GCF_000412655.1 Myotis brandtii | reverse complement strand
TGGTCAGTTCATTTTGTTCATTAGAGTCCACAAATAATCAAAGGCATTTTGACTTGTTAATTCCAGGCCTTGGCCATCCCTAGTGCTTGCAAAGAATAGGGATGGGCGTGAGTCTCAGATGGGGAAGTGGGGGTCTAATGGTTTCCACGTTCTGTCACTGTTCTCGTTTTTTTCAGACATGCGGGCCCCTGTGGGCCCAGCAGTGCGGAAGTCAGTACTACACCACTGGGGTTTGTTCCGACGTCAGCCCCGACTTCCAGCTCTTGGGCAGCTTCTCACC
>NW_005253909.1:0-280 GCF_000412655.1 Myotis brandtii | reverse complement strand
TCCTCTCTGTGAAAAATCAGTAAAACATATTAAAAAACAAACAAAACAGCTTTCCCAGAACAGTAAGTGATGGTTTTGATGACAGTGCACCTTCTATACCTGCACTGTCCAACGTGACAGTCATTAGCCATACATGTAACGATTCAAATCTGAATAAATTAAAAGATTCAGTTCCCCCATTGCACTAGTCACATTTCCAGCACTCCATAGCAACATGTAGCAAATCACCATCTTATTGAACAGGGCAGATATAGAACATTCCCATCACTGCATGACACTG
>NW_005253908.1:0-280 GCF_000412655.1 Myotis brandtii | reverse complement strand
CTGTTTTATGGGTCGACCCTCAACCACTGAGCCACACCATCTGGGCTATTTAAAAAAATTTTGTCACAACTCAATGTGTCTGAACAATATGACATAGTTGCCAAAAAGTTAATGGATTTCTTAGTCTGTGTAATATATAGAATAAAGATAATTGTTTCATGTAACATTAAAGAATCCACATTCATAACACTGTGTTCTGTTTAGTTCTGAATTCTACCGACAAACCGACATTATTCTAAGAGGGTTACAAGGTAGGCCAATGGGTTAGAAATAAAGGTCA
>NW_005253907.1:0-280 GCF_000412655.1 Myotis brandtii | reverse complement strand
ATGGCTTCTCTTTGCTTCAAGAATAAAATTCCACTCTTTAACCCAGCCATTTTGGTCCCTCACGGTTTGCCAAGCCCTCTTTTGATAAAAATCTCATCCTACTCCTTTTTCTTCACTGCACACATCTGAGTTTTCAATTATATACAGGGGGGTGGTGTGAGCACTACAGAGAGCAGATAGATGCTCTGTGTGGCCATACAGGGAGGTGGTGCCGCACCTGGTGTGATTGGGATGTGATTGGATGCCTGGAATGGTGCAGTGCACAACCTGTACAGCCATG
>NW_005253906.1:0-280 GCF_000412655.1 Myotis brandtii | reverse complement strand
TTGAAGACTGCAACCTAAACCAGACACGCTCAGACCCTTGAGGATCCTTAAAGTATGATAACAGAATAAGACACAGACAAAAAATAGCTAACATGAGACAGAAGACAAGAAGTCCTAATAACGAGACTTAAAAATCTCTGATCACGAACAACAGTGTAGTGACTTCCAGGGGAAGGAAGAGGAGGGGGTAGGTGGAGGAGGGAACAGGGGGGGACAAATGATGTTGGACATTGTTTGGGATTTTACTGAAAGACATGAGCATTACTGTGGAGGATGTGTT
>NW_005253905.1:0-280 GCF_000412655.1 Myotis brandtii | reverse complement strand
TCTGAAAAGTAGCAGCAAAGCAACATAAAAGGAGAAGGAGGAAGGTGTGATATCACGGAAGCCAAGAAAAGGAGGTATCTCAAGGATGGAGTGGGCAACTGTGTGGAGTGCTGCTGAGAAAGGAAAGACAAGTGACCTATGGGTTTGTCAACATAGAGATCATAGGGGAACAACCTTCGTGGTGTGGTGCAGGCTGAGGCACATTAGAGTAGGTAAAGATTGTGAAAGTAGCCCTAGCCGGGTGCTCAGTGGTTAGAGTGTCAGCCTGCGTACTGAAGGG
>NW_005253904.1:0-280 GCF_000412655.1 Myotis brandtii | reverse complement strand
CTCTCCTTTTGCCCTCTGAACTCTTTCTGGTGCTTTCCATTGGCCAAAGCCAAAGGGCCAGGGTGTTCAGGTGATGTAGTCTATAAAAGTCAGACTTCTGAGGCACAGAACAGGCTGGAGAAGGCTGGAGGATGAACCTGGCAGACAGAGAATATCTAGCACATGGAGATATAGACAACATTTTCTAGTTGCACATCTGTGCGCCAATTTGTGGATGGCAAATATATGGATATGTGTTGCTCTACGATGTGCTTCTTTTCTTGGTGTAAAATCGCCTATA
>NW_005253903.1:0-280 GCF_000412655.1 Myotis brandtii | reverse complement strand
CCCTTTCCACCTGCTTTGAGCGCTCCTCTGGCTGGAGAGAGTGAAGCCAGCTTACCTTAAACACATCTGAAACTAAGCTCTCCTTCCTTCCAAAACCTGGATCTCTCTAGAAACCCGATTTCTCTGCGTTCAACATCCAACAGACTCCGAGATCCGCAGGCCCTGTCTCTACAGCATCTTTTGAATCCACGGTCTTTTCTGAGTTCCTCTTACAGTTCGGCCCCGGCCCACGCTGCGCCCGGTCCATTTCCACTGGGTTTTTGCCCCCGTGTGCAGCTCT
>NW_005253902.1:0-280 GCF_000412655.1 Myotis brandtii | reverse complement strand
CTTTTTCACGTGTAAATGAGTCTTATTCCAGAATTTTAAAAGTTAATCTGTTTGTACCCTTTTAACGAGTAAAAGTAAAATATATTTATATAGTACATAAACATATATAAAATATAATATAATATCATTTAAACATGTCCCAGTCCCTCAGGCCTCAATTTAGGTATATCTTTTATGTTGTTAATCTTCATGTGAGAATCCATAGAACAAAGCTGTTCATATATATTATATATGCGTATATATGTATATCTATAATAATAAAAGCATAACATGCTAATTA
>NW_005253901.1:0-280 GCF_000412655.1 Myotis brandtii | reverse complement strand
AGCGCAGTCTGATTCCTGAGCTTTTCTGACTCTGGTCCCTGGGCAGGGAGATGTGTCCCGAGGAAACCTTAGGTAAACCCTCAGACTGTGCAGGCTCAGGAGACGTGCACTGGTGGTTCTGGAGCAGAGAGAGCATCACTGCTCCTGCAGGCAGAGTCCCCGGCTACCAGCAACTGCAGGTGCAGAGGCGGAGACTCGCTCCCCTTGTGGAGGTGTCCAAGCTGCTGTGAGCCACAGCCGTTTTGTTCCCTGGTTTCCTGATATCCCGTAGCCCTCTTGA
>NW_005253900.1:0-280 GCF_000412655.1 Myotis brandtii | reverse complement strand
ATGAGTAGGAGACAAAATTGTCCCCAATAAGAACTGAGCTAGGAGAAGAGAGAAAAGTGATCTTTAAATATAGTAAAATACAGATCATTAATGACCTTGTTAAACTCAGTTTGAATTGGAATGCTGACAATGAATACTACAATGATGTAGGTGAGTGAATGAGAGGTGAAGGAATGCAGATGACTCTCTAGAGAAGGATTGTCTATGAAGGAGAAGAAATAAGTGGTGCAAAAGCTAGATTTGGACATGGCATCAAATGGGTATTTTTCAGCAAGATCAC
>NW_005253899.1:0-280 GCF_000412655.1 Myotis brandtii | reverse complement strand
ACCACTGCAATAAAGCAAAAATTGCAATATTGGGAGTCACACAATTCTTTTTGTTCCCCAGTGCATATAAAAATTATGTATGCTCTTCACTTGCAGTCTATTAAGTGTGCAATAACATTATGTCTAAAGAACAATTTACATACCTTAATTAAAAATACAGTACTGCTAAAAAATGCTAACCATCATTTGAGCCTATAGCGAGTTGTAACCTTTTTGTGCCTCAATATTGATGGCTGCTGATTGATGAAGGTGATGGTTGCTGAAGGTTGAGGTAGCTGAA
>NW_005253898.1:0-280 GCF_000412655.1 Myotis brandtii | reverse complement strand
ACAGAATGTGGTCTATACATACAATAGAATATTATTCCATCTTTAAAAGGGAGGAAATTCTGACACATGTTCCACCATGGATGAATCTTGAGGACATTCTGCTAAGTGAAATAAACCAATCACAAAAAGACAAATATGATATCATTTCACTTATATGAGTAGTCGGATTCATAGAAACAGAAGGTAGAATGGTAGTTTCCAGGGGCTGGGGGAAGTGGGGAATGGGGAGTTATTGTTTAGTGGGCACAGAGTTTCAATTTTGCAAGATGAACAAGTTCTG
>NW_005253897.1:0-280 GCF_000412655.1 Myotis brandtii | reverse complement strand
TTGAGAACCACTGCTGTAGAACCTTCTGCGCTGGTGGCGTCCTGAATTCATCCTCCCTACATACAAGGGAGGGAGTCTTGCAGCAGAACAGGAGGGACGTTGCAAGGGGCACATTTAAAGCAAGTGCCTGGGGTCACAAAGAAATATTCTGTGATAATCTCTATCATTTGTGTGGTCAAAGCAACACGTTACCTGTGCTTATTGCTAACCATGCTCTGCAGAGGAGGTGGTACTAATATTTACGGTCTAAAATATACTAAGTATTATAAAGCACCACACG
>NW_005253896.1:0-280 GCF_000412655.1 Myotis brandtii | reverse complement strand
AATTCTATAGTCAGTGAATAGCACTTACTCATTGTCTATTTTCAAATAAAGATAGACTCTAGCAAGTAATTTTGAAAATAAAAGAGTTGCTGATCAGTGTTTTTAATTTAACAAGTAAAGATAATTATTTTAATTTACATAATGATTTTCTTCTTGTAAAAATGAACAGGCACTTTTCATTCTTATCTTACTTGCCCTGTCTACTGCATTTGAAACTCATGATTCCTCTATCCTATTTTGAAACTCTTTCTTTAACTTCCTTGTATGACCTTGGCATCTT
>NW_005253895.1:0-280 GCF_000412655.1 Myotis brandtii | reverse complement strand
GTGTCCATGCTAGAGTCCTGGGAGCTGATGGGAGCAGGAGATGAGTGGTCTGATGTTCTCATCACCAGGAGAAGGCTTAGGAAATATGGCAAACCAATAATAATTGATTAAATAAATGTAAATGACTTAATCATACTTTGGCCATTAAATGGTCAAGACAGCTATTTCCTGATTGATTTTGCCTATGCTATTCAAGAAACGTAATGTTTTTCTAAAAGGAGACCCTGGACTGCTAGAAAGATGAACAAGTGGGTCCTACAGCAAGTTAAGCCTGAAACAT
>NW_005253894.1:0-280 GCF_000412655.1 Myotis brandtii | reverse complement strand
ACCTGTGCATGAATTTTGTGCACCAGGCCTCTAGTGTCCTCTAGTGTATCAATAACTTGCTACTTCCGAATGTCCAAGGCAAATCAGCATGATATCATCAATGTAGAAGATTAGGGTGACATCTATGGAGGAATAAATAAATTGTGATGAACTATCCCTATTTGTTAGGGATTAGGGGTTTCCTGGGATCAGAACTCAGACAGTCCTGATATTCACTCTAGGTAAAGTGAACTAAGTCCCTAAGAAGATACACTGCTATACCTACCAGCTGAAGACAAAT
>NW_005253893.1:0-280 GCF_000412655.1 Myotis brandtii | reverse complement strand
ATTCCACATATATAAGGTATCTAAATTAGTCACAATCCTAGAGTTCGAGAATAGAATGGTGGTTGGTGGGGGCTAAAGAAGAGGAGAAATGGGGAATTATTTTTTTCAAAGGGTATGAAGTTTCTCTTATGTATAATAAATAAGTTCTAAAGAGCTGCTGTATAACATAGTGTCTACAGCTAACAACATGGCATTGTGCATTTTAAAATACCTCAAGGATAGATCTCATGTTAAGTGTTCTTAACTCCCAAACACACACACACACACACACACACACACA
>NW_005253892.1:0-280 GCF_000412655.1 Myotis brandtii | reverse complement strand
TAAAGAAACATAATAAATTAATTTATTGCTAACGTCAACTTGAAGTCTAAAGTTTGTCCTTCTCAGCTCAAATTATCCTAATGGATACCATCAATTTTACAGATCAAATGAGAGACTGTAAGTAACATGCTTTGAAATATTAAGACACCATACACATTCAAGGGATGCTATTTGCCCATTCTAATAAGCATGCCCTTCTCATGGAGCACTGGGAAGGTGGATACACAATTATTGAATATTTACCAGATGAAGGGACTTCTGCATAGATTTTAAATTTATT
>NW_005253891.1:0-280 GCF_000412655.1 Myotis brandtii | reverse complement strand
TGATCTATCATCATAGAGTTAACAGATATTGTGTGGTTCCCAACCTTTCTGTGCTTTAGGAGGGACAGCATCATGCCAGGAAATCACTCTTTGACCAATTGGCTTATAGTGCATTTCTGCCCATGGCCTTGAAATAAAGACTGCATGACTTTGTGATTCTAATTTGCCTGTTTGTCCCAGCCCATGTTGTGCTATGTAGGAGGCATCTAATTTTTTTCTTCTCTCTCACATTGATGTCCCCCTCAATGTCTTTCTTCCTTTCTCCCTTCCCTTGCACTCT
>NW_005253890.1:0-280 GCF_000412655.1 Myotis brandtii | reverse complement strand
GTGAATATTGATGAATGAATGAATGAATGAATGAATGAATCTCCCTAGGCCCATAGTTCAGCCTTTGCCCCAGGGAGTAGGCCCATAAACCCACTGACTTCCAGCCCTTTTTGCAGTGGCTGGGAATCTCCAGTCTATTGCCGCAGGGGAAAGAAGGTTGAGAAAGAAGACCCATACACTGGCTGCTGGGAGTCACTCCCTGTCTGGCCCCTTTTCTGGCACCTTCTCCTCCATAAGCGTAGCCTTTGTCAGAAGCCTCCAAAGGAGATTGCATCAAATT
>NW_005253889.1:0-280 GCF_000412655.1 Myotis brandtii | reverse complement strand
AAAAAAAAAGAAACAATAAAAGGCCAGACAGCACATCGGGGCCAGCGTAGCCCAGGTGCACGGGGCCTGGTTCTGAGCGAATGAAGCTGTTGTGTCCGTATCACCTGCAGGTCCTTTTCCGCGGGAACAAGGCCCACCCCTCCCCACCCCGAGTGTGTGAGGCCATGTTCCCGCATATCTGTCCTGTCAGAGCAGCCGATGCCTAATCAATGTTCTAATCGCGCTTCATCCACAGACAGGTGAGCGGCACTGGGCTGGGAGCTGTAGTTTACTGATCTCT
>NW_005253888.1:0-280 GCF_000412655.1 Myotis brandtii | reverse complement strand
GGCTGTAGAAGCAGGTGTTGCAGAACATCCAGAGAGATGAGTCATTTGAGGAGAGAAGCCAGGGCAGAGGTGTCATTTCCAAGGGCAGAGACAAAGAAGAGGCCCTCTCTCAAGGACAAGGGCAGAGCAGAGACTGATCAATGGCAGAGGAACAGATGGACAGACAGAAGGAAGTAGAGGAAGAAGCTACTGTTACCTGCATCTCTATAATGCCGCTTTCTTCTTGAAAAACTTCACTATTGTGATAAAAAGATAAAAGAGTGAAATGTGACTGGAGGAG
>NW_005253887.1:0-280 GCF_000412655.1 Myotis brandtii | reverse complement strand
TGGTTGACTTGGGTGGGAAGGAGGAAGTTCTTTTCTGATTGCGTCAGTGTTCTCGGTGAGAGGAGGTCATCGGCAAAGAGGAAGGGGTGCTGGAGGCCTGATTTTGGAGGGTGCAAAGCCAGTGTGCCAGGGTGGTGCCCCTTTGAGAGGTTGAGGCTGGGATATACACTTGGAGTCGACTACAGGGAACGCGGATCATTGAGCTCAGTGCGGCCTCAGCGTGGTCTTGTGCTGTGTGCTGCTATTTGTGACTGGATGCTGGATTTTGTTACACGGATGT
>NW_005253886.1:0-280 GCF_000412655.1 Myotis brandtii | reverse complement strand
GGCAGGAGGCAGGTGCCCTCTGGCTTTTTACCTTCCTCCCTTCTTCCTCAACCCTGATATAATGGCCGAGGCTGCAGCAGCCACTCTGAACCACCAGGACCTTAATGATGAAAGCCAGGGGCAGCGCGGCCACAGACAAACGGAGCCGAACCTCAGAGGGCTCTTCAAAGCTGCTAGTCCCGCGGAACACCTGCCTCCCGGCGTCCTTTATGTGAAGGACAAACTCCTATACCTGACCTCTACGGTGGGTCTCTGTTTCTTGCAGCTAAAGACCAGTTCT
>NW_005253885.1:0-280 GCF_000412655.1 Myotis brandtii | reverse complement strand
CTGCCGGCCCTTAATGGGCCCCGACGAGAGCGGGACCACTGCGAGATGGTGGAGCAGGTGAGCAGGCGGCGCTAGGCCAAGGCGGGATGCCAGGCGGGGCTGTGGGGCTGCGAGGCTGGGGCTGTGAGCTGGGACTGCAAGGCTGGGGGCACAAGCTGGGGCCCAATCCACAAGGCCACCCTGAGGGACCCCACCAAGTACCAGGTGAATTCATGCACCGGGCCTCTAGTTTAAAAATCAAAAAAAGAAAGAGGACAAAGCCAAGGGCTGGTGAGTGGAA
>NW_005253884.1:0-280 GCF_000412655.1 Myotis brandtii | reverse complement strand
GTCACACTGTTGGACACTTAGCATATCAGGCTTTTATTATATAAGATTCTTAAATAGGAGGGAGTTGTGATCATTCATATTTAAAAAAATAAAACTTTTGCAGCAGGCTGAACTGGACTAAGGGGAGACTCCAGCGAGGAAACCCACTTAGAAGGCCACTGTAACAGACTGAGGAAGAGATTAAGGTCTCAATCACCATAGCAGCAGTGGGATGAAAAGTAGTCCAAGGGAGATTTAGAAGTAGCACTGATGACATCTTCTATATATATAAAAGCCTAAG
>NW_005253883.1:0-280 GCF_000412655.1 Myotis brandtii | reverse complement strand
GGGGGGGAGCGGGGGGCGGGAGCGGAGGTGGGCTCGGCAGCCCCGGGTTAGTGCCCTGGGATACAGTTTGCCCTCCTCTTCCAGCTGTCCTCTGACACCAGCCCAGCCGCCTCACAGAGTAGCCATGAGAGCAGCCTACCTCTTCCTGCTATTCCTGCCTGGTGAGTGGCTCCTGGCGATGGGGCCCCTCTTCTGTGGGTGAGCATGAGGTTTGCAGGGGAGGGGGATGGCAGTGAGTCTTTGCTGTGCCCTGTCGCCAGAACTCAGCTCCCTGGGTCCC
>NW_005253882.1:0-280 GCF_000412655.1 Myotis brandtii | reverse complement strand
TTTCACTCACTCACTCACTAACTCATGAATGACTGAAAGAATGGCAGGGGCCTGCACTTCATGGGACCAGCTTGGGAAACGAATGTCCTGTCATCCAGTAGAAGAAAGAAACATTGGGGACCATATCTATGTTCCAAGCACAACGCATGTTCTAAGTGTTTGCTTGTTAAAAGAGACCAATTACCCAAAGTTACTGTACAGCATAATTGACCACAAATATAGTTTCAATGACCTTCGGGGATAACACAAAAGAGAAAGTTATTTATTAATGACCAATGAT
>NW_005253881.1:0-280 GCF_000412655.1 Myotis brandtii | reverse complement strand
ATTTTTACACAAAATTGTGCCCAGGGTCTGGGAGAGGTGGTAGAAATCGCCGGTCCGAACCCTGCTGGCAGCAGGGCGACCCCGTGCGCTCTCGGGCCAAGTCCCTTCCTCCTGGCCCCTGCCCCCTCCCTGCCTTTACTCTTGCACAGACCCTTTGGGTCCCAGTTGCTTCTTTCCCTGTTTGTGGGAGGATGAGGATGTATCCGGCTCATCCAGCCACACACAGCTCAGTAAAGTCATGGTGCACTGTCAGGAGACCGGGCGCAACGGCCTAGTGACC
>NW_005253880.1:0-280 GCF_000412655.1 Myotis brandtii | reverse complement strand
ATGTGTAACAGGATGCTAAATTGGGAGTTTATATCAACTTTTGCTGAGGTCCAAAAAACAAAGAGAAAGGGTCACCCACTCTCATGCTTGCAAAGGAGGCATCCAAGGGCCAAATCAGAAACAATTAGGTAACCAAACGCTTATCTTTCTGGAATAAGTGTTAGTAACAAACATGTTATGATTCTTAAGAAAAAAGATTGCACCATTCTGTCTTCTTATCCTGATCCAAAATTGAGAAAATGCAAAAAAAAAAAATGTTTTATGTAGTATGTTCTGCAAA
>NW_005253879.1:0-279 GCF_000412655.1 Myotis brandtii | reverse complement strand
GTCTTTCTATTTCATCTAAAGTATTTCTTACTCTATACAAAACTTATATCTCATATACTTGTCAAACAAATACAATCCTGAAATGTCTATGAAGAAAAAATGGATTTTATTCGAGTTTTTTGGCCAGTGAGTTGATTTTTAGAGTATATTATTGATGTTATCACATAGTTCCATTAGTTGGGAATCATTATCAATGCTTCTATAATATTTTACTTTTGGAATGATATATGGGGATGATATTATAATAAAGAAGATTATAATATCCTGTGGCCTAATAAG
>NW_005253878.1:0-279 GCF_000412655.1 Myotis brandtii | reverse complement strand
TCTGGGTGATGAAGTCTCCCAACCCTTGGCCAGTGGGCGTGAGCCTCCCCCACCCTCCACCCCGAAATGAAGTTACGATTTCATTAGTTATGGAGATGTCATCGTTGTTTTCACATCACACCAGTTCATTTCAACCCAATTTTTAAAGATTTTGATGAGTCATTGGGCTCATCTATCCCTGTTTAATTAGGCTTTGCATTGTTTCCTCTGTGTTTGTCCACAGACACCTACCAACCCGTGCCTGCATCTCAGCAGAATCCTGAGGATAGGTTCAGTGAT
>NW_005253877.1:0-279 GCF_000412655.1 Myotis brandtii | reverse complement strand
TTAATAATATGCATTTAAGTTTCCTCTGTTTTTTTTTCATGGCTTGATAGCTCCTTTCCTTTTAATGCTGAAATATATTCTGTTGTATGGATGTACCACAGTTATTTATTCTTTCACCTACTGGAGGCCATCTTGGTTACTTTCAAGTTTTGGTGATTATGTTTAAGGCTCTATAAACATGTAGGTTTTTGTGTGCACATAAGTTTTAGCTATTTTGGGTAGCTAAAAGAGCATGATTACTGGATTATATGGTAAGAGTATGTTTAGTTTTTTAAGCAA
>NW_005253876.1:0-279 GCF_000412655.1 Myotis brandtii | reverse complement strand
TATCTCTGATGAATACAGATGCAAAAATTCTAAACAAGACACTAGCAAACAGAATGCAACAATACATTAAAAAGATAATACATCATGATCAAGTGGGATTCATTCCAGGGTCACAAGGAAGGTTCAACATATGCAAATTGGTCAATGTGATACACACATCAACAAAATGAAGGATAGAAATCAAGGTAATATCAACAGATGCAGAAAAAAACACTTTACAATATACAATGTCCATTTATGATTAGACTAGAGGCCTGGTGCACGAAATTCATGCATGGG
>NW_005253875.1:0-279 GCF_000412655.1 Myotis brandtii | reverse complement strand
GTATCAGTTTCCTCATCTGAAAAGTGGGCATAATTCAGGGCCATGACCAAGGTGAGGTGGGCGAGGCCCTCAACTTGAGTACAAAATGTAAGGGGTAACCCCAAAAAAACTCAGTGATCAAGATAAATAAGGATTGAAGGCAATACTTTTAGAGAGTCAAAATCAATGCAAAAAAAAAATCCATGATGAACAAAATATTAAGAATTTAAATAAGTAAGGGCCATAGTGAACATATTAGAGCCTAACTGCTGGGGTCCAACCCCAGCAGGTCCAGGGGTC
>NW_005253874.1:0-279 GCF_000412655.1 Myotis brandtii | reverse complement strand
AAATAAATAAATAAATACACCCATGCACGATTATATCCATATCTGAGGTTAATGAATAGGGCAGAACCAATGAAGCAAAGAAATGAGATTTCTCTTTGCCCTCCCAGCGCCTTTGACCTAGCAGAGACTCCCTTGGTAAAAGAGAAATGCAGTGTGAAGCGGTAAGTGTCACAGCAGGTACTGGAGGCCCAGAGGAGTTCAAATGCATTTACTGACGGCCTGTGTTCCTGGTTAGGTCATTTAACCTTCCACACCTGCAGAGTTGAAAAACCTCCCACA
>NW_005253873.1:0-279 GCF_000412655.1 Myotis brandtii | reverse complement strand
GAACAAACATTTGGGGCTCTTCCATGCTGGCAATGGCTGTCTCCAAATAATTCAATCTTGGAATTGTCACCATTTTGTCTGTCAGAAATAATTGAGCAATTGGCGATCATCTTGCATTTTGATCTTACTAGTTTATAAAATGAGTGGACAATAAAGTGTTTGATACTATTAATTAAACCTCTAGATGTCATGAACTTACATCTGAGAGAAAGATGGAAGTATCATTAGGTGTACTAGAAGTGGCAAACCTTCCATTTCATTTGAAGACATATTGGATGT
>NW_005253872.1:0-279 GCF_000412655.1 Myotis brandtii | reverse complement strand
ACCTTTCAGGTATATTAGTTTTTGTTTCATGTATTTTGAAGTTCTGTTGTTTGGTATATACATATTTAAGATGGCAATATCTTCCTGGTGGATCAACCCTTTTATCATTGCATAATGTCCCTGATAATATTCTTTGGATAAATAGACATTTAATCTTAATACTTGATAACTTGATCTTTTTGTCATTTTGAAATCTCTTTCTTTTTCTCTGCTAATATATCTTGTCTGAAGATCTACTTTCAATGATATTAACATAGCTACTCAACTTTCTTATAATTA
>NW_005253871.1:0-279 GCF_000412655.1 Myotis brandtii | reverse complement strand
ATATATATATATTACATACATATATTGTGGGGAAAAGGAGACACTTGTACATTGTTACTAGGAATGTAAATTGATATATCCACTATGGAAAACAGTATGGAGGATCTTAAAAAAACACACAAAAACAACCAAAAAACCCCAAAAAACTACCACTGGGTATTTATGCAAAGAAATGAAAACATTAATTCAAAAAAAAATATTTGCACCCCCAGCTTAGTTCAGCATTGTTTCTAAGAGGCAAGACATGGAAAAAAGCTTAAGTGTTCATGGATAGATGAA
>NW_005253870.1:0-279 GCF_000412655.1 Myotis brandtii | reverse complement strand
CTTAGCTTGTTCCCAGCCGCAGTCCATTGTGTGTGGGGTTTGCACAGCCTTGGGCCATGAGGCTACTTAAGGCCACATTGCTATGGAGAGAGAAAGGGCAAGCGCACAGACGAGTGTGGGTCACAGAACAAGGGAGAGCAAGAGTGAACAAGAGCAAGCGAGAGAGAAAGCTCCTTTGGCCATTTTAACCACAGCTTTTGCACACTTCTGAGGGGGTCCAACCCCTAGTCAGTCCATTGTAACCCAGGCTAGACTGATAGGCAAGCACTTCCCCTGCAT
>NW_005253869.1:0-279 GCF_000412655.1 Myotis brandtii | reverse complement strand
ATTTTTTTTTTTTTTGCACTCCAGAATTTTTAAAAGGTTGCTTTGAATTAGTTGATTTGTAGTAGCTGGATGGGGTTTTTTAGAAATTGTATAAATATCTGACTTTATGAGGACTTAAATTTGGATACCAGATCCTTATTTAGACCAAACTTGGTCCAAAGGAATCTAGATTTACTTGAGAGAGAAAAGAAAATAAATTACTTGTTTGCAAAATTATATAGTTTTTAAATAAAAGCTAGATCTCATCTACATATTAACCAAAAATTTAGTTTTATTTTT
>NW_005253868.1:0-279 GCF_000412655.1 Myotis brandtii | reverse complement strand
GCCAGGTAGCTGCCCGGGGTGGCCAGGTAGCTGTCATGGCCGCCTGTGAAGCAGTCAATGAGGACGCTGTCGATGTGGGAGGTGGCAAAGGACGAGGCAAAGGCGCTGAGCCCCGTCGGGGAGCTGTCCCTGCTGAGGAAGCTGCCGTACTTGGGCGTGAGAGGGCTGAGTGGGGAGATGGGGCTGGAGAAGCTGGCATACGGGCCGTTGTCCGGGTGACCGGGGACGGAGTCTCCGGTGCCCTCCTGGCCCAGGACGGGCGGGGAGGGCGGCAGCGGG
>NW_005253867.1:0-279 GCF_000412655.1 Myotis brandtii | reverse complement strand
AGCTGCCAGGAACCGGGGCTGCTGGACGCGGCCCCTCCGCTCTGTGCGACAGGCGCTGGGCCATGGAGTGAAACGTCACCCCGTCCCCATCCGAAGCGACGGCGAAATGGCCCAAGAAGTCAGTCTGGACTCCCTGCAGGAGCTGGAGCAGGAAGCGGTCCTCCGGGTGCTGCGCCGGGACCGGGCGGTGCAGAGCATCGAGGAGGAGCGGGTCCGGTACGCCCCTGGATGGGGGTCCGTTGGGGTGGTGGCTTTTCCTGCTGGGAGCTGCCCCGGGAC
>NW_005253866.1:0-279 GCF_000412655.1 Myotis brandtii | reverse complement strand
CCTCCTCGGGGCCGGCAGCCAACCTCCCATGCCTCATTCCTCCTTCTGGCCAGCAGGCCCTGATCAGCATGCCACCCGCCCGCTGTGGTAGTGGCGCGGCGGTGAGGAAAGGAGGAAGGGGGGAGGGGGGGGTACTACACGGTGGCGGGGTGCCAATGATGACGGCAGTGGCCGCGTCCAGTGTCTGTTCCTTCCACACCCCGCCCGGCAACCATCGCTCCCTCTCCAGCCGGGCCCTGATTGGCCTGGCCCCAATTGGACCTGATCACTGGCCAGGCC
>NW_005253865.1:0-279 GCF_000412655.1 Myotis brandtii | reverse complement strand
AATCAGTGGAGACCATGACCCTGAGGAGACACACCAGGAGAGTTGATAAATGTTCTATTGAGGTCCTGCCCTGAGACCTCCAGATAAACACCCTCAAGATGGAGGACCCGGTGCAGCTCTCTCTATGGAATACACTCAACCCTTTTCATGCCCCTTTCCCTTAGAGGCAGTTTCCTTAACTCCCTAAGCTCCAAGGGCTTTTTCTCCTGTAACTTCTTTCCTGAGCCCATCTCTTCTATGAATCACTTCTTCTGCCTCTGTGACTTTCTAAATAAACTT
>NW_005253864.1:0-279 GCF_000412655.1 Myotis brandtii | reverse complement strand
ATGAAACCTTAGGCGTAGGCTGAGAGGAAGAGGTTGTGTGACAGGAATGAGTGTCATGGACATTTTGGCTACTTCTTCATGTAACTTATTTGTGTTTTCAAGACCTGCTCAGGCCTGTATATCCCACTCAGTCAAGCATATGCCACTTCTAGTTTATGATGGAGTGCTATTGTACATGTCAAACTTTATGGCTTCAAGAGTGAGATAACACCTAGTTCTTGACTGATAACTCAGATGGCCTAGTAACTTGGTGACAAGGACATTTGGAAAAGAGATATG
>NW_005253863.1:0-279 GCF_000412655.1 Myotis brandtii | reverse complement strand
CAAATGGCAGAAGAGGATGATGTGAGGCAGTAAACATGAGTAGATGGTAGAGGCCCGTGAATGGTACAGAGGTAGCAGGTATTAGTAGCCAAGTGGATGGTATCGAGGTAGCAGATATTAGCAGCCAAGGCAAGACTATAGTCATTGCATATACAAGATAGGGTTTTCCAAATTCATCTAGAAAATCTCAAACTTTTAATAAGTTCAGCATCACACTTGGTCTTGGCCAGACTCCCACAAATATTACAGAAGCTTTGTAATTCATTTACTCCTTCAAAA
>NW_005253862.1:0-279 GCF_000412655.1 Myotis brandtii | reverse complement strand
CAGTTTGGCTGCATCTAGGGTGCATTATTTACTGCAGTGCAAGTGCGTTTAAAGACCTCAGAACTCAAGTCCTCCAGGGGATGGCTGCCAATTGGTTTAATTTTCAAAATCAATATCAATGCTCAGAGCTGCTACAACCCTCAATCCGGCAGAAAAGCCTCGCTGCACAGTACTTCCAGGCAACAGGTACTTCTGTTCTGAGATCGCTTTGAAAGAAAAACTTTTTTTATGAGTCAGACCTTAATGCACAGTGTAATCTTGAAAGAACGTTTCAATGAT
>NW_005253861.1:0-279 GCF_000412655.1 Myotis brandtii | reverse complement strand
GCTGCTTTATCTCAGGGAAAAAGCCAGAGATCTTACAGCCCATACAGAACCTAACACAGCCTGATCTGTTTCCTCTCTGACCTGCTCCGCCCTGTCCTCCTGGCCCGTCGGAGAGTTCGGCACTGGCCTCCTTGAGGGTTCCCGACCACACCAGACACCCTCCCAGCTCAGGTCCCTGATCTCTGTGTGGCTTGTTTCCTCATCTCCCAAAGTTATTTAGCTTGAACATTGTCTCCTGCAACTAGCATGTGAGCTCTGCAAAGGGCAGGAAGTTTATTT
>NW_005253860.1:0-279 GCF_000412655.1 Myotis brandtii | reverse complement strand
ATTTGTAGTAGCTAAATACTGAAAACTTAAGTGTTCATCATCAGGTGAATAAATCAACAAATTGTAGTCGGTTCATACAATGAAATCGTACTGAACAATAAAAGTAATGATACATGTAACAACATGGATGAATCTAAAAATAACTATGTTGAATGAGAGAAGCTAGAGAAGAAAGAATACACTCTATATGGTTGCATTTATATAAACTCTAGAAAATACAAACTATAAGGACAGGAAGTATATCAGTGGTTCTCTGGGAATTGATGGGGGCAAGCTGGG
>NW_005253859.1:0-279 GCF_000412655.1 Myotis brandtii | reverse complement strand
TGATTGTAGTATTGTGAGGTGAATATTAGTGAAGCAAGTACAGAGTACTCAGAGGCACACACAGCAAAGCATTGAGACCAGTCTGTACCATCAGGGAAGGCTTCTTGTAGGAGGTGAGGTTGAAGGTCATTCCTAGAGGAAATAGGTGTGTGATAGGCAAAGCAGGGGTGGAAGAAGGGTGTAGGCTAAAACCTGAGGGAACAAGAAGATGGGAGATCCTTTCAAGCAGACCATTTCATCGTTCCTATAGCTTGGCATCCTCCTAACTCGCCTATGGCC
>NW_005253858.1:0-279 GCF_000412655.1 Myotis brandtii | reverse complement strand
GCTAAAAAACTGTGTGGCTGAATGTATCCTTCCAACATTCACGCCCCTTTCAGCCCTCCCTCATTCTCCCCCCACAGCCTTTACTCTCTCCTTTGCTTGTTCCTTGTGAGTATCAGGGAAGCCCAGAGGAGCTTGCTCTCAAAAGCAGCAAAAAGGTGCCACAACTTTGAAAGGGGCCTTACAACTTAGCAACATAAAAGGAATTTCTCTTAAAATGTGAATGATTAAACAATTCAACCAAGAAGCAGAGGTTGTCAGACTAGATTTAAAAAAAAAAAA
>NW_005253857.1:0-279 GCF_000412655.1 Myotis brandtii | reverse complement strand
CCACTGCCAGCAGTGCAAGCCTTGGCCGGCCCTGGTTTACCTGAGCCTCGGGAGGCCCTGAGTGGCTGGTAAGCCAACATCCAATGCTTGCCTGAGCCTTAGGCATCAGCTGGGGCAGCCGACATCCAAGGCTTGCCTGAGCCTCGGGCCAGCCCTGGGCGGCTGGGGGCTGAGGGCGGGTCTGGCCACACTGTGCACCTGAAACCCTCCAGGCTGAGCTGAAAGGACTGTTAGACTCCGGTAGGGCTGAGGGACTGGGCACCGCCATCTTGTGGCTAT
>NW_005253856.1:0-279 GCF_000412655.1 Myotis brandtii | reverse complement strand
CAGAATTCAAAGCATGTAAACTGGGAGGAGCAGTTTACCTGTTCACACTCAGTTGGCACACCTGTAACATGGGGCAGTACCAACCTCATTAAGTTGTTTTACAGTTGTGATGCTGTATTTGGCCCAGTACCCGGCACATGATACATATCTGAATGCCAGTTGTTAGAGCATTTAAATCAGTAAAGTGCACTTACATATAAAGTTCTGAAGGCCAAAAAGTTTTATAAACACCTGAGGTTTCTCTCCTCATGGTAGTTCAAAATACTTATTAGACCATTT
>NW_005253855.1:0-279 GCF_000412655.1 Myotis brandtii | reverse complement strand
CAAACAGCGAGAGGACACTAGCCCAAGATGACACTTTTGATATCGAGGCACAAGTGACATTGTGGATGCAGAGCTGGAGGGGCAACTGGACACAGTCCCTGCCCTTCAGGGGCTTGGGGCAGGGACAGAGAACAGAGAACTGTAAGTCTGTTCTCACTTTCGCGTCCTCTCTGACCACTGGGCTTCATGATGGGCAGCATAAGTACTTCCAGTTTTATGAAGCCCAACATGAGAACTACAGTTTCAGGCACCAAGTCCCATGTTACTAAGGACTATGTC
>NW_005253854.1:0-279 GCF_000412655.1 Myotis brandtii | reverse complement strand
GTATCATAAATGAGCGAAGTGGGCAGGACAAAGTGAAACAGGCACACTCTGAATCTGAAAGCCTGGAAACATTCGTAACTTCTGTAAGAAAATGCACTTCCTCCCACTTACCTTGAAAACAGACGCTTTCTAGATTGGTTTGTTTCCTACTTTTAGTTTAGACTTGGTACAAGAAAGATCACCGAACTCTGTTTTAAGGAAAACACCCTGCCACTGAAAGGATTCTTAGTTAGGATGTTAGTTTGCCTGCTTGCACAGAGATCAAAGTACAGTGGCTTA
>NW_005253853.1:0-279 GCF_000412655.1 Myotis brandtii | reverse complement strand
AAAAAATATGAATTAAACTTACTTGCTCACACATAATGGATCATATTACAGAGTAGATGAACTAATAGCTACATTAAATTAAGACTCAACATGGATTACTTTTATCACATACTATTTGTACCTATACTTTCAAAAACCAAAGTCTTCCTTCCCTTAGAACTTATATAGAGGAAACCATCAATATGGTAAAAGTCTCACAGTCAACGTGTAGGTTCTTAGTCCTTACACATTTCTCTTGAAGAGAAGATCGTGTGTGTGTGTGTGTGTGTGTGTGTGTGT
>NW_005253852.1:0-279 GCF_000412655.1 Myotis brandtii | reverse complement strand
ACCCATTCTTTTTAAATATTGATTTGCACTATTCCTAATTCTATGATTTTGGGCAAATCATCCATTTTTACTGAGTCGTTACCTTATCTGCAAACTAAAGCCATAAATGTTTAAAACTTCAAAAACTTGTCAGAAAAAATGTATAAAAATTGAGAAAAGAAATATAAATTTCTATTTTGTATTCTATAAAATTATTACAAAATGGAAAAAAATCTGAGTACAAGTGACAGTATGATAAATAGAAAGATGAGAATGTAGTTAATATTTGTACATTAAATC
>NW_005253851.1:0-279 GCF_000412655.1 Myotis brandtii | reverse complement strand
TGAAAAGTTTATTACTTTATGTCTAACAACCAGGTGATAGTAACAATTAAGTTTAGGAGAGGGACCATGCATAACATTCTGACTTCAATTTTTCCCCTGGCTAGGGCCAGAATGAGTGCTATAAGAAATAGAGCTAAAAAGCTGCTATTATATTCAGAGTCTTATGTATAGGAGTAGGGTAGAGACAAGGCATCATGGAGGAGGTTGAAGCAGCATGGACCCAGGTTGAAGCAGTCTGGGTTCAAATGCTGGTTCTACTCTCTGGCTCTGCTTACTTTG
>NW_005253850.1:0-279 GCF_000412655.1 Myotis brandtii | reverse complement strand
TAATAACTATCTATCTATCGAGAATTATAAGGAATTGACTAAGGTGATTATGGAGGCTGGCAAGTCCCAAATCTGCAGGGTAGGCCAGTGGGCTGGAGACCCAGAAAAGAATTGAGGTGCAAGTCTAAAGGCTGGCAGGATTCCCTCTTTCTTGGAGGAGGTCAGTCTTTTCCTTAAGGCCTTTGACTGATTGGATGAGGCTCACCCACTTTATGATATAAATGCTAAAAGACCTTCATAGAAATATCTAGTATAGTGTTTGACCAAATATCTCGAAAC
>NW_005253849.1:0-279 GCF_000412655.1 Myotis brandtii | reverse complement strand
AAATGACATTACATCTAAGCTATGCCTAAATATTCAACGTGCTAGTTGATAGGGACTTTGATTCTATCTGGAGGATTTGCATTTCAGATGGTTCCAATACCAATATTATTTTTCAGAAATCAATTCCCTAGGGAAGAATGATAGGTAATAGGGCTGATATTTAGACCTAAATCATATTGTGATGGAATACAATCGGTGTATATGCAGTGGTTTGCAAGTAATATATTTACTAATATATATATTAGTAAATAACTCATTTTCCAGGTCTGTCTACTAGTA
>NW_005253848.1:0-279 GCF_000412655.1 Myotis brandtii | reverse complement strand
TACCATGCCCGTCCCTGCCCCAGCCCAGACCTCCACTGTCCTTCACCCCACCAGCAGATATGCCCCAGACTCAGGTCGCCATGCATTAGGGGCTGCCTGGAGCTCTCCAGGGGAGTGAAAAGTGCAGTGGGCATTTGTTAAGGCAAACAAGCAGGTTTCATTAGCAACTCAGTTTCATGGGGTCTCTCAGCTGGCTGGTTTGAATCATTGCTCACCGAACTTAGTGACACCCTAACAGTTGATCATTTTCCTAACTAAATGCTCCTCCTCTTTGCCTTC
>NW_005253847.1:0-279 GCF_000412655.1 Myotis brandtii | reverse complement strand
GACCAAGGCAGACTTCATCCTGCCTCAGGGAGGAGCAGGGCCTCCCAGGGCCTAAGAGGATGAGCGGAGGTGCCGGGAGCAGAGCGGAGGCCAGGGCTGCTCCTGGGTGTGTGGGGTCCTGCTCGTAGTTTTTGTCTAAATAAGCAATTTGATTAAAAAATGTACCAAATTCATGAGTCCAGGTGAAATGTAGGGATTTATTCAGAATATGGTGGAGGAGAGGTACTTTCTGACTTGTTCGTCTAATCCAGTGGTCGGCAAACTGCGGCTTGGCAAACC
>NW_005253846.1:0-279 GCF_000412655.1 Myotis brandtii | reverse complement strand
AGGGTTACATTGTAATTAGCCCTTTTTAGCCTTCTCAATGGCTCTTTATCTTAGCAGTTTTATTATATTAGTAGGAACACTCTCACATGCAGCACAGGTGAAGTTTCATGTTTACAGGAAGATAAACGCAGAGGGTGAGGGATCAAGGTGGCTTAGATGTAGGTAGATTTATTCTCAACTCTTCCCACAACGAACTGGAAATCACAACTGAATTGGGGATCATTCACTCTGAATTACCAAAGAAAGACTATCTGAAGAGGAGACATTTAACCAAGGAGC
>NW_005253845.1:0-279 GCF_000412655.1 Myotis brandtii | reverse complement strand
CCAACCACAGCATGCAAGCTGCTGTGCAGGTGCTGACAACATGAAGTGGAATTTGCCTCAGCAGGGCTTACTGCCTAATGTGATCTCTTTCTGGATATGCTGTTTGTGAATCATATTGGATATTGCTTTGACCTTGCCTGAAGATGGTCTCTGGGTATGTTGGTTCTAGACCTCTTCGCAGGGACTCTAGTGCAGGTCAATGTCAAATGATGTTTGTTTCTGGCCCTTGGCAACCTGTTGGAGCTCCAAGTAATCCACAGTTTGTGGCTGTCTCACCTG
>NW_005253844.1:0-279 GCF_000412655.1 Myotis brandtii | reverse complement strand
GTTCTAGCACCAGATTTTACTTTTTCTTATTGACATGCAGCAATTCTTCAAATGCTCTGGGTATTATTATTTTTTGCTCGTGGTACATTTTGCAAATATTCTCTCTCTGTTGTGGCCCGTCCTTTTGCTTTCTACAGTTACAGGCAAATTAGAAGTTTAAAACTTTTAATTTTGTCAGATGTATCCCATTTTCCTGCATTGCTTCCCCTTTTTGTATCTCAAGAAGCCCAGATGCTCACAGAAGTCTCAGCGATGGTCTCCTGTGCTTTCACGTCGTAG
>NW_005253843.1:0-279 GCF_000412655.1 Myotis brandtii | reverse complement strand
CCGACACTCTATCCACTGAGCCAAATGGGCTAGGGCCAATGTTTTCTAATTGTGCTTCACGGTGGTTGTAGACAGGTTTTTGAGCTACTCAGACTCAGACTTAGATTTGGGTTTCAACTTTTAAAACCATTTAAGCATTCAGAAAATATATTGAGTACCTACTATGTGTTGGGCATCATTCTAGCCAAAAGGGGACAAAAATCAAGAACAAAGTCTCTGACCTTAAGGAAGCCTTGGTAGGGGTTGGAGGAGAGAGATTAAAACAAAACAAAACAACCC
>NW_005253842.1:0-279 GCF_000412655.1 Myotis brandtii | reverse complement strand
TAAGTCCAAAGGGATGCTTTGCACACAATAACTAATTTGTAAAATCCATTGAATTGAATTTGCAACCACCATATACAACAATTAGATTACTTTATAATAGGATGAACTGAGGTCACTGACTATTTTGCCTCCTAGTTTTGAATTAACAAGGGGAAGGTAACAGCTCAAGCACATGCTAGGCAGTTCTTGCACTGTGACATAAGCAATGATTGCTGGTGATGTCTGTCATCAGAGGAAGGGAAACAATCTATACTAATAAAAGAGAAACATGCAAATTGG
>NW_005253841.1:0-279 GCF_000412655.1 Myotis brandtii | reverse complement strand
GAAAAAGTCCGCTGGGCGCACCTAGTCCCCAGCAGCCTCAGACAAAAGGCAGAGGCCCCAGGGCTGCGGAGCACCTAATGGCGCCAGGACTAACCAAGTTGCAAACAAACACCTGCCACCCAGAAAGCGTGGATCCGGGGAAGAGAGCGGTGCTAACACCCAAAGCGGGTCCCGGGGTAAAGTCCAATCAGAGATCACCAGGCTTGGAAATCCCCGGGGCGGACATTGAGCAACATAAAGGGCCCAACACAACTGATTTCCCGTAAATGCTTTGAAAAT
>NW_005253840.1:0-279 GCF_000412655.1 Myotis brandtii | reverse complement strand
TTGACTCCTAAGTTTGGGGAAATTTTGATCCATTTTTTGTCTGCACCACTTAGTAAAGTAGAGCTGAGTATATATTAAAAAAAAAACCCTGAGTTTAAATTAATTTTTACTCCCAAATGATGCTTAGAGGACAAGCAATAAATTTACAGTTGGAGATATCTCATGGTCATTGGCAGTAGCTGATTCTAACTGCTTGGTGTGTGGTTTGCAGAAGGCTCTCACATTTTTAGTGAGTAAACTGTGCCATGACCTCAAATAGTCAAAAGTGACTAGGCTCAA